>NC_133206.1:20540622-20543122 GCF_958299795.1 Porites lutea
TGAATTCAGTACATGCAGATCGTGTTAAGTAAGTTTCACCCAGCTCCACCCCATTTAACTTTTGAAGCGCACAGAGACTTTCATAGTCATCTAATGGCCGTTCTAATGCTGAAATGTAGAAGGCTGTTTTAAATTTCTTCTCCATTTTTTCGTCTTCTTTTTCGTATAACTGCTTACAGCACTTGTACATTTCAGTTTTTTTCGGATCATTTATGGCTTTGTCCGCAGCAATACATTTTTTATGGTTCTGGCTTGTTTCATGTTTTTTTAATGTTTCGTTTTTGAAGTTGCTTGACCCACTTCTCTTAGCTATTTCACTGTCCTTTGATGCTAAAGAAGGGTGCTTCGAGCAAACACCACAGTACATTGATTTCACTGCTGTTCCAACAGGTTGTGAATTTGGGTAGGGTGTGTTAGTAATGAATGGCTGCATTGTGCCTTTTCTTACAAGGTTTATACGCAACCAAGAATGGGCTTGAAGCCACTTCCACTGAAATGACCTTGTCCGTTTTTGTTCATATTCCTTACGTTTGTCCATAGCATTAGCGTGATTTTCCCTTGTCCTATCCGATTCATCCTTTCCATCTTCTTCTATCTTCCTATTCACCTCAATCTTCCTTTTATCATCCATCGTCATTGCACTCTTTACCTTTCTTTCACCCTCCATGTTCTTTTCTGCAGCCATTTTTCTTGCATCCATCTTCCCCTGATCATCCTTCATTTTCCTCTCATCCTCCATTTTTCTCTCACCTTCCATATCTGTTTCGTCCTGCATCTTAAATTCATCTGTCATCTTCGTTTCATCCTGCATCTTCAATTCCTTTTCCATCTTCATGTCATCCTGAATCTTTAATTCTTCCTCCACCAGCATTTTTTCCTTCATCTTTATTTTGTCCTCTGTCTTCTTTTCTGTCTTCCCATCATCCCCCATTTTCATTCTTTTATTGTTTATGCCTGCTTCATTTCTCTTTTTCTTTTTACATTCTGTTGGAAACCAAAAGTCTTCCAAACTAAACGACCTTTTCGAGGGGGATGCTTTTTTAGTGGACTGGTCAGCAACTTTGCGGTAGTCTTTAGCAGTTTTGACTGCATGATCGCCATATTCCTTTTTAAAAAGGGGGACAAAGTGGTTAGGAACATAAATAGCATTTGGGCGGCTGTCTAATCCACCATCCCTTGACCACAGAATATGAAAGCAATCATTATTGGAAAACACGTCTGGCCTGTTAATACGTGGTTTCACTAAGCCATGTAAGAGGGGGCGAATAGCTTCTGCACAACTTGGATAGATTGTAAAGACAGGCCTGGAAATCACTGTGGAAAGTGCCATGATGTGCATCAGCGACGACCATTCACCTAGCTGACATCCCCCAATTGCCTCACTCTGGATAGCAGACTCACGGTTGCCACTGTGCTCCCACTCTGCTATTCCATTTTCTTTCAGTGCGAGCGTGAAAACGGTGACTTCTCCAAAGGGACACCCACATTGAAGAGCTTCCCGGAATCGCGGATGGTTTCCATAGTAGGCAGTATTTTCAAACAGCTCAATGGCTGTCAGAATACGAAGACAAGTAGAGTATTCTGTTGTACCCACAAGGGCCAGAGAAATGGCGTGGTACAGGCAATTTCCATCCCCAGCGACTTCATGAGCAATAAGGCCAGTTGGTGCATCACACGGAATAAGGGACTGTGCCAGTTGGTCTTGTTTTAGCTTATCAGATCTCGGGAAGGACTGGTTAAGGTTTAATTTTCGCGAATATTTGTCCCTTAACTTGCAACACAAATCTTGGTTATTGCTAATCAGGGCTTCTTTCAAAGTTTTTAAGTCAGCAACCTGAAATATAAAGAAAACCGGCCCACTCTGTGAACTGTTCAAAACTTGTTATATTTTATTGAGGACCTTGGCCTCAATGAGGCTAGACCAGTTATACACAGTGTAGCGTTACTATAAAGATATCAAGTGGCATTTCATTTTAAAATATCTTATATCTGTCACTAAAGGAATAAAGATTCCCGCGGCCAAACCCCGAAAGATTTTGTATTTGTAAGCGAATAAAAATATAGCCCAATTACAAGTCAGTATCAGAAGAAAACAATTGATAACCGAAGTACCGTATTTATTCACTTATAAGACGCACCTTTGTTTACGAAAATTTGTGCTTGCTCGATAAAAATTTTCTCAAAACTCGGGGTGCGTCTTATAACCGAGTATTTTCCCGCAACAAAATTTAACTTTGCCAAATTTCCATATAATTAATGTTCAACTAAGATGAGAATGAATAAACAAGACATTCATCGTTGCATGGTCATCTTGAAGGTAAATTCCTGGTTTGGTTATGGAAAAGAGAGATTCTCCATCTGAGCCGTCAGAACTGGTTACCTAGCACGTGATCAAAATCTGCCCCGATCAAATTTCCTTCCACGACAAAAATAGCCGTGTCACGAAAATGATATTTGTTACATTTCAAGCGCTACTGTCTTAAACTTTCTGCACTTTTCT
>NC_133206.1:20548122-20700622 GCF_958299795.1 Porites lutea
CTTCACTGTCACTCGACCTATCTAGCGAATTATCTTTGTGCTCAATAGCCCTTTCCAAATTGTCTGAATTATCAGAGTCCGAGCTAGGCTCAAACATATCACTCACATCATCTCCATCTTCGCCTTCAAAGTCAGAGATATCACTATCATCGGGAACATCCATGACAATCCTGCGAACTTCTTCCGCAGTGTAATATCTTGTTCTTCTCCCAGCCATGTTGTTATCCCTCTGCAGATGTTTTAGCAATTTTAAGCGAAAAATGACTCAGTGGTAGGTTGAAATGTAAAGATTCATTTACCTACGCCATTTCTAAATATTCTTCCGGGCATTTAAATAGAAAGTTTGAAGAAAAACCGGCAAATTCAAGCGATATATCAAAGAGAACCACGTGAAAAAACTCAGAAGACTCGAAATCAACATCAAACATCAAAACGAGGCTGAAAGCTGCCTTGAGAGCAATTCCCTTCATGTTAGAGGCATGTTTTGTCCATTACATCATATGCGCAGAATAATCCGCGCTGAATGTTGACGAATAACAGGTCTCACAAATCCGCATACTTGCCGGTGACAATTTGGCTGTCTGTTTTCACCGGGATTGACGAGAAACTGGGGCCAACCATGAACGACTGTTGAAGTAGGGGTCCCAAAGGCAAGCTGGCAACCAAGGAGCTATCACTGAATGGTACCGGAACAAAAGTGCCCACCCTGATGGAGGTGCTTAAAATCAGTGAGCACGGGGTTGCGAATGTGGCAACAAAGGATGGCACAGTAAAATAAGGCCTACCTTGAAGTCGCTGAAGGCAAAGGTATTGGCTGTTGCTCCTGAAAAGCACCCCCCCCCCCCCCCCTCCAGAAGCTAAAAACGTCTCCATTTGCTGGGACAAACTGGGCGATTGAGCAGGAATGCCCCCAGAAGTTGATGGTAATGCTGCACAAGCTGTTTCAACTGTTTATTAATTATTGTAAATTTTACAGCAAGCAATATCCACTGCCCGCAGTTAGCAGATTAGCTAGTCGAGGCGAGCAGTGGTTACACAAATAGCTTAAATACAAGAAAGACTCGAGAAAAAGAGTAAAATTTGTGAAATAAGTAAATGAAAGTAAATTCATTTCAGTTGAGTTTACAATCATGTATGCTGCAAATATAAGAAACCGAGTTTTCAGGAAATTTTTGTTATAAAGGTGGGTTAATCAATATAATCATATTTGGAGTAACGTGTTGTGGACATTGATTCGAAAGTTATTTTTGGACATTTGACGCATTTCACATGGAAAACTATTCCAGATTTTTACCCCATGTCTTGAAAAAGACTTAGTTTGTTTGTCTAACCTTGAGTGTTTAACATAATAGCTGAATGACTGAGCAAAGCCGAGCTCACATTGTTCGAGGTAGGGCCAGGATCTTTTTCCACCTCTAGGAAAGCCTTAGCCACGTCAACGACTAGAGCTAGGAATGTCAGATCAGGAACACTATAGCAGCAACAGGGACGGAAATGGTTTGAGTTTGCCACACACGGGCGGAGAAGGCGCAGAAGACTCAGCGCTCAGAAATGCACCTGGTTGTGAATTCTTGTCTTGAAAACCAGCAGACAGACTGTTGTGGGTCCGGCAAGCAGTCATTGTTCGAGGAAGAGTGAAAAACACAGCACAAAATGGTCAGCAAGCAATATACTATTGGGACAACACTTTGCGAAGAACTGCAAGTAAGCAACTGCATATACAAGTCACAAGGTACCCCTGCTAGAGGCATTGGGCCACCCCCAGCATGGCTGGGAAAACTGCTGACCAACATTGCTTAGAGGTTAACGTTGCCTAAATTACATTTAGCCACATTAAAAGTCATGATATATATATTATGACAAAATGCATTGTGTAACAATAATGAAATGTCCATTAGGATAATACAACACATCTTGTTTCTTTGATCTTTGAAGCCTTTTCCTTGTTTCATCCCATTTTGTTTTCTTGAGCAGCAGGTCTTTAAGGTGGCAGGTGTTTTTTGACAATTAGATCTACTAAATTCTTAAATGGCACTTGTGTCACTAAGTGATCCTTTCAGGAGAAATAGATGAATAATTGTTATCAAAATAGGTTTCTATAGGTATATTAATTTCTTTTTTATGACAAATGAATATACTTTACATGTGAATACGTGTTTGTCAGTATCCATTACCTTCCTTAAACAATTTTCGTAGCTGAGCACATGGTTGAAAATCATCCACAGTTCTCTCATTTACTGAGGGGTCATTCGCATGTCAGTAATAAAACCTTTCCCTGTTTTTGTCTGGAAAGGGATGTCTCACAAGGCTAAGCTTTCGTCCTGGTGTTGTCTTGCAATAATCACATTCCTTATGATCTGTAAAGAACACAAATATACGTAATAATTATTATATTTTTTAAGGAACAACTCATGAGGTTGCATACTCCATAAAAATCTCTATACAATAGTGGTAGGCAGACATATAAAAAGAACTCAGAAAAACAGAGTAATGCAAGAAAGAAAAAAGTAAAGACAATATAATTTGAGATGTTACATTTTACCTTTGGAGATATTTTCACAACTGGCTTTCCTGTTTTGAAAGAATAATTCTGACTTCACCTAATGAATGAATGCTGCAGCTTTCGCCCAATACACCAAATGTTGGCCACTCACTCTGCTTTAGGTTGCAAGAATTAACAATGCTATATATTGCACTAAAGCAATCTCCTTTTTTTTTGTCCAAGAAACAGCCACTGTCTTCCTTTTGTGTGGTGAAATTAATTATTTCCTTGGGCTTTCTGGAAAACAAGCTATTATTGGCCTAATAATGTTTCTCAAAATAAAAAAACAACGTAACATGCAATTCAAATTTGCTGATGGCAGTGTTTTTTCACATGGCTTGGAGAAAGAATTGCACTACATACTACTACTCGTAACTTTAATATTATTTTTTGTGGCTCTTATTTAGTGCCGGTGGGTCAGGTTGAAGTTAATGTCTCAGTGACTGGCCAACTGATTAAGCATATAGTAGAGGCTTAGAGACTGTGCTACTTCTACGAGTTTTCAGTCCTTTAATTTAAACTCTTCTTGCAGCTGTGTTTTTTCTTTCTCTTTTGTTTCAGAAGGACCTGTTAAAACACATCTTATTATAAGAGTGGATACAACACACTACTGCCAGCCAAATTTTGAGTAAAAGACTATTAAAACAAAACTGCTGAGGATTTGGAAACAAACTTTAAGAGAATTTTCTACTAATGGGAGTTCATTCTTACAGGCTGTGACGACAAATATGAAGCCCACAAAAACTCAGAAAAATTAATAAAAAAGTCATTTATATTTCTAAGCCACAGTGCAGATAGGCCCACATGTGGTCAATAAGATATTTATTGAATAAGAAGGTTTATAATTTGATAAAAATGGATACGTTATAACACAATTAGCTACTGCCCACAAAATTCTCAGTAAAACATTAAACTTGGTAGGATGTTGAAATGGGGTGACAGATGTAAGAAGTGTCACCAGGGCTCTTTAAAAACCATGTTGGGCAAACTAGTTGTAAACGTTGGGGTTGACTGGTGATTTGGCAAGCCTGTGACAAGAGGATTTTTTTTATGTGTGTATTTATCAAGGGCTTGGATCAGATTGGTCGTTTCAATTTTATCTGCGTGATCTTCATTAATTAGTGAGCGCATTAGCTTTTGGTGTAGAGTTTTGTTGGAAAGTACACTTGCAGCTGTGTGTTTTTTCTTTCTCTTTAGTTTCAGCCATTGAAAACATCTGATGATAAAAGTGGATACATCACTGTTAGTTGCTGCCACCCACGTGTTGAATAAAACATTGTTAAATAATTATAGGAATCTTATAAACTCCCCCCTAAATAAGTTCCATCTCCTAGGCAGTCATCCAGTCGCAGATACACTGACGTCACTGCATGAAGATGGACGATTGCCATCGGATTCAACCTTGACAAGCGGCGTCGCTTGACTGTTTTGAGTTGAACGAGGCATAATGGAAAAAAAATTACAGGCTGAAAGGCTGATGAAGGCTAATGAATCTGCAAAGATTCGCTCACAAAAGCACTGATCGCAATGATCGCTAGAGGGCAAGGCTGTAGGTAGTTTGCCCCTGCGAACTCCAAGGGGTGCCCCCACACATCATGTGCAAACTGGGCGAGACCGCTGGCAGCATTAGCTTGAGATTAACCTGGCCTAAATTACATTTAGCCACATATAAGCTAAAAATTGATCATAGTCACAGATGTACTTTTTTACCTTTCTCTTGTTTCTTATCTGTTTATTCTGTTATTTCTTTCTTTCTTTCTGTCAACAACAGCAACAATAATTTATTTGCATTCCCATTTACATAGATGGTATTGCATAGAAGAAAAAAAATTTAAATAAATAAAGGGTAATAGTAGAAATAATTATTACAATATCAATAATCAATAATAATTAGTTACAACATCCTGACTCTTGTTTCCTTTTATTGAAAGACTGGAAAACAAAATAACCTATTTTTTTACAAAAAAAAGGGTCTATGTTATCAAAAAGAAATGATATTTTATCATGTTCATTTAGAGTATTAAAGATGGGATATTCCAAGATTATATTATTCAAACACGTTTTCTTTATACACGGATAAGAATCACATTGAAGTAGTAACACGCTTTCATTGAAACACATCTGATGATAAAGTGGATACCACACTGTTAGCTATGCTAGCCAAGTTTTGAATGAAACATAATTAAAACAAAACTTCATCATCATCATACTTTTTGACTTTTCTCTTGTTTCTTGTCTGTTTTTTCTGTTATTTATTTTGGTCTTCTTGACTGCTACTGTTTAAATCATTCAGCTTTTGTGGTGTCATCTTCACATTGTTAAGCCACAGTCTCTTCAGGCTGGGAGTGCAGCTTAGAGGTTGAATCGAGGTGCTAATTCCTGCACCTAGAAGAGCGTGTTCTCCATTTTTTTTGTATAGTTCTATCTTTTGTACTTGACCACAGCTGTCAAGTTAAACTCACGTACTGGTGTCATGAGCTCATTGGTAAGCCAGTCTCTATATATTAGGAGCACAGCTCAGATGTTGAATTAAGCTGTCGACTCCTGCACCTAGAAGAGCGTTTTCTCCATTGTTTTTGTATAGTTCTATCTTTTGTACTTGACCACAGCTGTCAAGCTAAACTCACGTACTGGTGTCATGAGCTCATTGGTAAGCCAGTCTCTATATATTAGGAGCACAGCTCAGATGTTGAATTAAGCTGTCGACTCCTGCACCTAGAAGAGCGTTTTCTCCATTGTTTTTGTATAGTTCTATCTTTTGTACTTGACCAGAGCTGTCAAGCTAAACTCACGTACTGGTGTCATGAGCACATTGGTAAGCCACAGTCTCTTCAGGCTGGGAGTGCAGCTTAGAGGTTGAATCGAGCTGCTAATTCCTGCACCTAGAAGAGCGTTTTCTCCATTGTTTTTGTATAGTTCTATCTTTTGCACTTGACCACAGCTGTCAAGCTAAACTCAGGTACTGGTGTAATGAGTACATTGGTAAGCCAGTCTCTATATGTTAGGAGCACAGCTCAGATGTTGAATTAAGCTGTCGACTCCTGCACCTAGAAGAGCGTTTTCTCCATTTTTTTTTTTGTATAGTTCTATCTTTTGTACTTGACCACAGCTGTCAAGCTAAACTCACGTACTGGTGTCATGAGCACATTGGTAAGCCAGTCTCTATATGTTAGGAGCACAGCTCAGATGTTGAATTAAGCTGTCAACTCCTGCACCTAGAAGAGCGTTTTCTCCATTTTTTTTTTGTATAGTTCTATGTGTTGTACTTGACCACAGCTGTCAAGCTAAACTCACGTGTTGGTGTCATGATCACATTGTTAAGCCAGTCTCTATATGTTAGGAGCACGGCTCAGATGTTGAATTCCTGCACCCACCACCTTTTATGGAGTCATCTTCACACTGTCAAGCCACAGTCTCTTCAGGTAAGGAGCGCACTGCACATGATGAATCATGCTGCCTATTCCTGCACCCATCACCTTTTGTGGAGTCATCTTCACATAATCAAGCCACAGTCTTTTCGGGTTGGGAGCGCAGTTCATATATTTAATCAAGCTGCTTATTCCTGCATCCATCACCTTTTGTGGAGTCATCTTCACATTGTCAAGCCACAGTCTCTTCGGGTTGGGTGCACACTTCACATGATGAATCAGGCTGCTTATTCCTGCATCCATAACCTTTTGTGGAGTCATCTTCACTTTGTAAAGCCACAGTCTCTTTAGGTGAGGAGCGGAGGTCAGATGTTGAATAACGCTGCTTATTCCTGCACCCATCCCCTTTTGTGGAGTCATCTTCACAAAATCAAGCCACAGTCTCTTTACGTTAGGAGCCCAGCTCAGATGTTGAATTAAGCTGTCGACTCCTGCACCAAGAAGAGTGTTTTCTCCATTGTTTTTGTATAGTTCTTTTTTTCCCTCATGAAGTGGTGTCATCTTTACATTGTTAACCCACAGACTCTTCGGGTTAGTAGTGGTCTCCTTATCAGGGAGTAACCAGTAAAATTTACCGGCTGCATAATACTTCTTAGCGCCTGCAACCAGTTGAAAAGGGGCATTATTATTTGGATGGTGTTGACTATCACATTACTCACGGATGTGCCAATGAGCTGGATGAGGTCATATTCTCTATCACTTAGTATTAGCTACTTATAATAAATTCCAATGATTGAAACATGCTATCATTTACAGAGATTAAGTCCAACTAGCTACTTAGACTGTAAGCTTGCTACAGGCACATTGACATACATGAATGGAAGTAATGCTTACCACATTCTCCTTCTTATTCATATAAAATAAGGAAAATAATGATATACTAAGAAAATTGTTCAAGACAAGGTTATGATATGATGAATACAACTATTTCTAACTTTTAGCAGCATTAATAGAAGGATGGTTTCGTTTTGTTACTTTATTTAACCTTGCTTTTAAATGTATACTAGGGACAAAAACAGGTTGTTAACGAAAGAGATAACAAAAAAAAGATAAACATAAAATGACAATCAGGCGTGGGCTTCAAAGCCATTACAGCTGGGCCATTTGTCAGTCACACTGGTCACCTAAGGTCACTATTCGTGGGCAGTTCTTTACTCAGTGGAGGTGGAAGATCATGAAATTCAAAGTTGCGTCTCCATTACCTTTCATAAAATCACTTACATGGCAAAACGAAAGTTACTTTAATCTGTAATACACAATTTGCAACCGGGGAAAAACCATTAAGCAACTCCTAATAACCAGATTCTACTCTTTTTTCCTTTTTTCTGCATAATAATAATATTTCCGTTTGAAATCATTACTTAAGTACCTACAACAACGCGACTCTCCACTTTAAAACAGTGTTGGTTTTACAAATTATGATGACAATATTTCATACCTTAAATCTGGAAAACTCTCAAAGAGCTTTGCCTTAAAGTTCTCTTTTATTTTTGCCTGTCCCTTTTCCACCACATTGATCAGGTTCTCGGGAATCTTTCCTTCTGTGCTTCCCTTCTGATCAACTGGGTAGCATTCCACTTCCTTGCGGCCGCTGTTTGTGAAAAATCCTTTTTGGAGACAAAACCAGGCTCCCTTAAGCTGATCAGGAAAGGCTGTTTGCTCTGAGTGTCGTGATGTATAATGCACATCGAATCCATCTTTACCCATGTAGTAAGCTCTCACCATTTTCAACATGTCAATGTTCGCCATCAGTCTTTCACACATGGTCACAGTTGTGTGTCCACTAGCATATTTCTTTAGGGGCTGCACAACTTCCGATTCTACAAAACCATCAAGCTCAATACCATGTCCTTTTTTCCCACTAAGGTTGACAGAACAGTTCTGCTGCAATAACCTTCTTGTTGCAAGTGGCCATTTTGCAAGAAAATTGACAACATGACGGAAAACTTTTGTGTAATAATTTCTAAATCCAAGTTGTGCATAAATTGGTAATTGTGCTTCGTACACAACTTCACGTGCATAGCCATCTCCGTATGCAGTTGATGCATCATACAATTTCTGAATTGGACCATAAACAAGAAATGTGGTTGACCGGTGCTGGAAAGAAACATCATTTTCAGATGATTCTGAAATCCAGTCCTTAAATTTGTCCAAAAGCAACGTACTCACATCTGCAGCACCCTGCAATTCCTGCTGAGCTGGAAATGACTCACTCTCTGAAAATTCCAAAGCTGCAGCAATACCATAGGCCTTGCAGACATCACGGATTGCCTCCCTTACTTGGATGAGGTTATTCTCCTGAAATTTCTTGTTCTTAAACACTTCAGAGGTCAATTTCTTTCTTTTCATAACCTCTAGCAGGATGTAATGAAGACCTGATGACCCATGGACTTTGAATGCTGCTTCACAAAAGTAGCCTTTATTGTGAAGGTCACCAGGACAAAGACCAACCCATTTGTAGGAACCTGACCTGGACATAGCAGCACTGTTTGTCTTGCAAGTTCCTACATCCCCAACAACAGGCGTGACAAATCCACGACAAGAACGATTAACCTCTGTTTGAGTGCCAACACTGTCCCCTCCACTACTGCCACCTTTAGAAAATGTGCTATCAATCAGATGGATCAATTCATTTTCATCTTCTGACTCGTCCTGATCCTCAGAAAATATCTGCAAAATTTCAGCATGCTGCAGCCTTTCAGCCATGCACAATGGAGAGGGAATACTTGTGAACAATGGACCAGAATATCTTGCTCCTGATTCCACTAGGAATTTACAAATGGCTGTATTCTTGTGTAACACTGCAAGACTCAAGGGAGTAATGCCACATCCCTCTCTGCTATTCACTTCGAGACCCATGTCAACCAAACATTTAGCAAAACTATCATGACCCTGTTCTACAGCGACATGAAGGAGAGATGGTTTCAAGTGGTCTTCTACATTTACCTTTAGTTTATGCTCAGGGCTGTTAACAAAGGCCAGGTAGCTCTCCTCACTGTTTGATGCAGTTGCGTCAGACAGCTTAGAAGATATACAGTTATTAAAGACCTCCCAGAAAGGTTTGTCCTCTGTTTCAAACCGCCGACGCTCACCCTCAAGAGTTGTCGCAGAACTTTCTGTTGAATCTTGTTCAGCTACCCCTGGACACTCCTCTTCAGTCTCCAACTCTTCATCAGTAGCCACATCAATTTTTCTTTCTCGGCTCCGCAACTGCCTTTCCAACTCGCCCATATTACTTTGATGGTTGTGCTGACTAATAAGCAATTGAAAGTGAGATCTAGCTGAGTGAACATCAAATGTACCTGACAAAGAATCAAATGGAAGGTACTCTGGACCCTTCTTTTCATTCGGTAATGAAAAATCTATTGCAAGTTGATCAAGAATACTCATTGTTCCAACAATTATGCTGTTAGCTTCAAGAGATAAAGGTAAAACATCGACATTACTCTTTGTAACTGGACTTCTACAAGTAACAAGGTCAGTATCCTTTGGGACTTTGATCTTGTATCTCCCTTCAGTATTCCAGTCAGCATTTGAAATGAAAGAATTGAGTTCTGATTCAGTCATGTCCTTAAGCTTTTTTCTGCTTGGTGGCAATTTGTTCAATGCATCATCAAGAACTTCCAGCAAAAAAGCATCAACAGCACTTTCCAAAACATCTGTTTTTCCTTGATCACTCTGGATAAAGATGTCAGTGGGATTTAAAAGAAGCACATTCCTCTGAGGTTTGACTGAGGCATCTTTGTCTTGGAGGATGTTTTCTAAACCCTCTACATTTGGAATCAGTACAGCTTGACCTGTAAAGTTCCACATCATAGGGCCAATGTACTTAAATAGCCGCAAGTGTTTGTGCTTTCCTCTGTACATGTTGATATTATCAAAAATTAAGATTACTGGAGAATCTGTGGGAGTTTGTTTAGAAATTTCTTCTTGTTTCTTAGCTTTTCGACCGTCAAAAAACTTCATTGCCTTCTCCCAGCTAACAGTTAAACCAAGATGATTCAGCATTCCAATAAATCGCATACCAGCTCCAAAGGATATACACAGACAAGTAAACAAGATTTTAAAATCATTTTGAATTTTCTGACTTTTCAAGCTGACCAATATAGCTAGAGAATGAACAGCACTACGTACTCGCATCTCTGACACCTCCCTTCCATCAGTTTTGTGAAGTACCAGGGTGTCCAAAACATTAAAAAGGAGGGGGCACTGCTCCCTTGTATTCACAGGTAGTGTGCTAAATACTCCACTCACACACTCCTGTGTCTCAAGTCCAATGTTGAGAAAGCTGATAAATGTGTCCATTTCCTTAATGAGTTCAGCTCTGTCATTTGCACAAAGCACATCACATTGAGACTGGCTTTGTAAGAGTGTCTGAACTTCCCTTTCACACAGATGTTCCAAGGTACCTGAAAGTTCTTGAATCCTGGTCTGCAACTTGCATTACATATCAACCAAAGCACGCACAACATCTCTTTGAATATTTTCAGCTGTTAACTGAATGTTTAAGCACTGAATAATGGACTCAATTTCTGTAGAAGCATTTACAATCAGCCGTTTAATATTTGCGATATCGGATGTCTCTCTTCCCATCGTGCCCCGCGCGCTCTCTTTTTCTTTCTCCCCAGCCTCCCCACATCACAAAGAGGCCTCTGCGGAGGAGAGAGAGATCCTGGCTCTTGTTTCCTTTTATTGAAAGATTGGAAAACAAAATAACCTATTTTTTTTACAAATAAAAGGGTCTATGTTATTAAAAAGAAATGATATTTTATCATGTTCATTTAGAGTATTAAAGATGGGATATTCCAAGATTATATTATTAAAACACGTTTTCTTTATACACGAATGAGAATCGCATTAAAGTACTAACACGCACTCATTGAAACACATCTGATGATAAAGTGGATACCACACTGTTAGCTATGCTAGCCAAGTTTTGAATGAAACATAATTAAAACAAAACTTCATCGTCATCATACTTTTTGACTTTTCTCTTGTTTCTTGTCTGTTTTTTCTGTTATTTATTTTGGTCTTCTTGACCGCTACTGTTAAATCATTCAGCTTTTGTGGTGTCATCTTCACATTGTTAAGCCACAGTCTCTCTAGTTTGGGAGTGCAGCTTAGAGGTTGAATCGAGCTGCTAATTCCTGCACCTAGAAGAGCGTTTTCTCCATTGTTTTTGTATAGTTCTATCTTTTGTACTTGACCACAGCTGTCAAGCTAAACTCACGTACTGGTGTCATGATCACATTGGTAAGCCAGTCTATATGTTAGGAGCCCAGCTCAGATGTTGAATTAAGCTGTCGACTCCTGCACCTAGAAGAGCGTTTTCTCCATTGTTTTTGTATAGTTCTATCTTTTGTACTTGACCACAGCTGTCAAGCTAAACTCACGTACTGGTGTCATGATCACATTGGTAAGCCAGTCTCTATATGTTAGGAGCCCAGCTCAGATGTTGAATTAAGCTGTCGACTCCTGCACCTAGAAGAGCGTTTTCTCCATTGTTTTTGTATAGTTCTATCTTTTGTACTTGACCACAGCTGTCAAGCTAAACTCACGTACTGGTGTCATGATCACATTGGTAAGCCAGTCTCTATATGTTAGGAGCACAGCTTAGATGTTGAATTCCTGCACCCATCACCTTTTATGGAGTCATCTTCACATTGTCAAGCCACGGTCTCTTCAGGTTAGGAGCGCACTGCACATGATGAGTCATGCTGCTTATTCCTGCACCCATCACCTTTTGTGGAGTCATCTTCACATAATCAAGCCACAGTCTCTTCAGGTTGGGAGCGCAGTTCATATGTTTAATCAAGCTGCTTATTCCTGCATCCATCACCTTTTGTGGAGTCATCTTCACATTGTCAAGCCACAGTCTCTTCAGGTTGGGTGCGCACTTCACATGATGAATCAGGCTGCTTATTTCTGCATCCATCACCTTTTGTGGAGTCATATATCTTTGTAAACACAGTCTCTTTAGGTGAGGAGCGGAGGTCAGATGTTGAATAACGCTGCTTATTCCTCCACCCATCACCTTTTGTGGAGTCATCTTCACATAATCAAGCTACAGTCTCTTTACGTTAGGAGCGTAGCTTAGATGTTGAATAATGCTGCTTATTCCTGCGCCCATCACTTTTTGTGGAGTCATCTTCACATAATCGAGCCACAGTCTCTTTATGTTGGAAGCGCAGCTCAGATGTTGAATTAAGCTGTCGACTCCTGCACCAAGAAGAGTGTTTTCTCCATTGTTTTTGTATAGTTCTTTTTTTTCCACCTGAAGTGGTGTCATCTTCACATTGTTAACCCACAGACTCTTCGGGTTAGTAGTGGTCTCCTTATCAGGGAGTAACCAGTAAAATTTACCGGCTGAAGAATACTTCTTACCGCCTGCAACCAGTTGAAGGTTTACTAAAATGAAATAAGTAGTTTTAAAAAATACACAAGTTGTGATCAGAACCAATCAAGGAAATGAATGAATAATATGGAAAAGTACTAAAGTATACACAGCTTTTATTTTTATGGGCCAGGCATTTTGGAAAGAGGACATCGAAGACAGAGTAAAATTATTGGGATCAAACGTTTTAAATTGTTGTCTTAAGATAACAACGGCCGATTTGCGTAAAATAGGTCTTAAAATGAGGGAATGACATTTCCAAGAATTTAGCTCCCTCTAGGTTGGGGTCGTTTCCCTCACTCGTTTACTTCAATTCTGTTCTTAACTTGCCTTATAGGCTAATGTTTTTTTCTTTTTTTTGAAGAAATTCACATTAGAGAAGAACCTTATTCAATCCTGCTCATCATAAATTTTTATTGGGGCTTATTAAAATGACTCTTGGGCTAGTACTTGCTAACTGCCATGTGCCCGAATGACAAGCTGTAAAACTGACTTTGTTAGCCCACTGATGTATGATTTAATCCAGGACAACCAGAGGGCAACCTTCACCCCAATTAAAGCAGTTTTTTCACCTGTGATGTCTAAGATGGCCGAGGAAGGACAGCAATGGCATTTTCCGATGATTTGGCGTCTCATGTAGGTCACCATCTCTCACTCTTTAAAGTGTTCTAAATGCCCTGGTGCTTTAAAAAAAGTCAAGCATTTTCTGGTTGTGACAAAGTAGCAATTACTGAATATGAACAACTCTACAAATCCAGCAAGAAGTGTGGAGTATAGTGTATGGTTGAGCTAGTGTTGCACACAAAAGTGAGGTAGAATGTTCAGTTCCACTAACACATGTCAAGAATCAAACTAGTCACTGAGTTAAATAATTATATCTGCTGCTCATGTATTATTATTCACTATTCACTGAGATATTGTTATAGTTCAACACACAAAGTGATCTCAACAGTATCAAAAATAAAACCATTAAAAATCTGAATTGGATTGACTGGTCAACCAAATTGCCATGCCACCAATAAGAATCAGCAGTGTTGAATGGAATGCGACAGCAAGGAACAAGGAAAGATTCATGTACACCCTTTACACAGAAAGTGGCTGATAGTCAAGCCAACCTTGGCGTTTATGCCAGTAGTGTTTACTTCATCATTAGGGGTGAGGGACCAAGATCATTGATACCCCTTGCTTGTTGAAAAGGGGCATTATTATTTTGAGGGTGTTGTCTATCACATTACTCACAGATGTACCGATGAGCTGGATGAAGTCATATTCTTTATCACTTAGTATTAGCTATTTATAATAAATTCCAATGATTGAAAAATGCTATCATTTAGAGAGATTAAGTCCAGCTAGCTACTTAGACTGTAAGCTTGCTGGAGGCACATTGACATACATGAATGGAAGTAATGCTTACCACATCCTCCTTCTTATTCATATAAAATAAGAAAAATAATGGTATACTAAGAAAGTCGTTCAAGATAAGGTTATGATATGATGAATACAACTATTTCTAACTTTCAGCAGCATTAATAGAAGGATGGTTTAGTTTTGTTAGTTTATTTAACCTTGCTTTTAGATGTATACTAGGGACAAAAACAGGTTGTAAACGAAAGAGATAACAAAAAGAGATAAACATAAAATAACGATCAGGCGTGGGCTTCAAAGCCATTACAGCTGGGCCATTTGTCAGTCACACTGCTCACCTAAGGTCACTATTCGTGGGCAGTTCTTTACTCAGTGGAGGTCGAAGATCATGTCTTGCTGTCTGATGAATAGCATTCCCTTGTATTTTAAACCCTTAAAATCATCAGTTCTGCCAACTTCCTTGGGAAATATTCCTGACCTCAAGGAAAACCTTTTTGGTATTGTCAGGGTACAACACAAACTGGTACAGCATATTATGTGCAAAAAATCTTGTTCAAACTCTTTTCCCAAGTTGACGGCCAGAACATCATGTTGGCTTGAACTTTGGACTTTTAGATCTATCTCACTGGAAATTGATGCTCTGTGAGGCAAAGTTTGGTAGGGGCAAAGGGCCACCTACTTTCTGTTCTGACGATGTGGTTTCCAGTTTTTCAACAGCTCGTTAATCACTTCCTTACAAATTTGCTTGGCAATGCAATTGGGCAGTTACTTGCCTTCCTGAATAGGATGTACCCAGTTACCATGGGATCCTCATGGTAGATGGAGTGATACCACTTTTGGTACTTGTCTGGTTATTGTTAAGTTTCTAAAAGTTGATCACAAATCCACACAACTCATGATCTTGTCTCACTGGGAAAGGTACTGGCTGAACCTGTGGCTGGCAAACAAGATTGCAAGGCACTCCTTCCTTTTATGTTAGGGTGAACCATCTCTCTCTTGGTGTTAGACTCTGTGAAGCAATTGCTACTGGCCGACCATTGTCAAGAGGAACTTCCCTTAATACTTTTTCACTGGCATAACACTGGAGGGTGACTTATCTTGTTGCAATCATAGAAACTGAGAGAGAGGCGGTTAACTTCAAGCTTCGTATTTTCCTGGAAGGCTGTCATTTGGTGCTCAGTCTTCTTAGAGGCTTTGATACTTCTACAATTGTTCAGTTCTTCAATTTTAACTCTTCTTGCTGCTGTTTGTTTTCTTTCTCTTTTACATAACCAGGACCTGTTAAAACACTTGGTTATAAAAGTGTATACAAACACTACTGCCAGCCAAAGTTTGAGTAACCCACTATTAAAACAAAACTGCTGAGGAAGTTTCAGAGAATTTTCTAGGTACTTTTGGGAGTTCATTCTTATGGGCTTTGAAGACAAATACAAAGCCCACAAAAACTGTCATTAGTATTTCTTAGCCATGGTGCAGATATGCTCACATAATTATGTTCAATAAGAGATTTATTGAATGAGTGAAAAAAATGTTTGCCAGTATAGGACTGTTAATAATTGGATAATAATGGATACGTTACAATACTTCCAGCCAAATTTTGAATGTTGGGCAAACTAGTTGTGGTCGTTGAGGTTGACTGGTGATTTGGCAGGCCTGTGACAAGATGTTTTTTATGTGTAAGGGCAAGGGACAAGGGCTTGGATTAAATAGGTTGTTTCCATTTTATTTTTAACTGCGTGATCTTCATTAGTGAGCGCAATGGCTTTAGGTGTAAAGTTTTCTTGAAAGTAATACTTGCAGCTGTGTATTTTTTTTTTCACTCTCTTTAGTTGCAGCCATTAAAAACATCTGATGATAAAAGTGGATATTAGTTACTGCTACAAATGTATTGTATAAAACATTGTTAAATAGTAAACTCACCCTTAGATAAGTGCAAATCTCCTGGGGAAAGTCACCCAGTCCTATTAACTTAACATTATTGATCATCAAAGTCTTACCTTTTTACTTTTCTATTCTTTCTACCCTGTTTATTTGGTTATTTCTTTCTCTTTAATGTCATTTTCAGTTATTGAAACATCTGATGATAAAGTGGATACCACACTGTTAGCTACGCTTGCCAAGTTTTGCATAAAGAATCATACTTTTTGACTTTTTTCTTGTTTTTTTTTCCTCTGGTTTTTCTGTGTTTTATTCTGGTCTCCTTGACCCACTGCTATTAAATCATTCACCTTTTGTGGAGTCATCTTCACTTAATCAAGCCCCAGCCTCTTCAGGTTGGGAGTGCAGCTGATATGTTGAATCAAGCTGCTTATTCCTGCACCCATTACTTTTTGTGGAGTCGTCTTCAGATAATCCAGCTACAGACAATTCTCTTCAGGCTGGGAGTGCAGCTCATATGTTGAATCAAGCTGCTTATTCCTGCACCCATTACTTTCTGTGGACTCACCTTCATATAATCAGGCCACAGTCTCTCTTAAGGTTAGGAGCGCAGTTGAAAGGTTGTGTTAAGCTTCTCATTCCTGCATCTAGAAGAGTGCTTTTTCCATTGTTTTAGTGTATTTGTTTTATTGACCACTGCTGTCAAGCTAAGCATCTTTAGTGGTGTCATAATGATAAAGTGAATATAATTAATTAAAACAAAATTATATAATTTAAACAAAACTTCATCGTTATCATACTTTTTGACTGTTCTCTTGTTTCCTCTCTTGTTTTTCTGTTATTTACTTTTCGTCCTCTTGACCGCCGCTGTTAAATCATTCACCTTTTGTGGAGTCATCTTCACTTAATCAAGCCACAGTCTCTTCAGGCTAGAAGCCCAGCTCAATCAAGCTGCTTATTCCTGCACGCATTGCTTTTTTTGTGGATTCATCTTCACATAATCAAGCCGTTAAGTCTCTTCAGATTAAGAGCTCAGCTAATTTGTTGAATCAAGCTGCTTATTCCTGCACCCATCACCTTTTATGGAGTTATCTTCACATTGGCAAGCCACAGTCTCTTCAGGTTGGGAGTGCAGCTCATATGTTTAATCAAGCTGCTTATTCCTGCACCCATTCCTTTTTGTGGAGTCATCTTCACATTGTTAAGGCATAGTCTCTTCAGGTTAAGAGCTCAGCCTATTATGTTTAAACACGCTGCTTATTCCTGTACCCATTACCTTTTGAGGAGTCATTCTCACATAATGAAGCCACAGACAACAGTCTCTTCAGGTTGGGAGCGCAGCTCATATGTTTAATCAAGCTGCTTATTCCTGCACCCATTACTTTTTGTGGGGTCATTTTCACATTGTTAAGCCACAGTCTCTTTAGCTTAAGAGATCAGCCAATACTTTGAATCAAGTTAACCCATTACTCTTCACATAATGAAGCCACAGTCTCTTCAGGTTAGGAGCTCAGCTAATATGTTCAATGAAGCTGCTTATTCCTGCACCCATTACTTTTTGTGGAGTCATCTTCACATTGTCAAGCTACATTCTCTTCAGGTGAGGAGCTTAGTTGAGATGTTGTATTAAGGTGCGAATTCCTGCATCTAGAATAGTGTTTTCTCCATTGTTTCTGTATAGTTCTGTTCACCACTGCTGTTAAGCTAAACATTTGTAGTGGTGTCATAATGATAAAGTGGATACCACACTGTTAGCAATGCTAGCCAAGTTTTTAACAAATTATAATTAAAACAAATCTTTATTGTCATCATACTTCTTTTTTTTCTTTTTTTTTCTCTGTTTTTTTCTGTAATTGTTTTCCTTCCCTTGACCACTGCTTGAATCATTCATCTTTACTGGAGTCTTCTTCACATAATCAAGCCACCGTCTCTTCAGGTTAGGAGCTCACCTAATATGTTGAATCAAGCTGCTTATTCCTTCACCCATATTAACCTTATGGAGTCATCTTTACATTGTCAAGCCACAGTCTCTCCAGGTGAGGAGCTTAGTTGAGATGTTGTATTAAGGTGCTGATTCCTAATATGTTGAATCAAGCTGCTTATTCCTACACCCATATTAACCTTATATGGAGTCATCTTCAAATTGTCAAGCCACAGTCTCTCCAGGTGAGGAACTTAGTTGAGATGTTGTATTAAGGTGCTGATTCCTAATATGTTGAATCAAGTTGCTTATTCCTACACCCATATTAACCTTATATGGAGTCATCTTCAAATTGTCAAGCCACAGTCTCTCCAGGTGAGGAGCTTAGTTGAGATGTTGTATTAAGGTGCTAATTCCTGCATCTAGAAGAGTGTTTTTTCCCATTATTTCTGTATAGTTCTGTTCACCACTGCTGTTAAGCTAAACATATTTAGTAGTGTCATAATAAAAAAGTGGATACCACACTGTTAGCTATGCTAACCAAGTTTTTAATAAATTATCATAGAAACAAAACTTCATCATCATCGTACTTTTTGACATTTTTCTGTGAGTTTTTTTGGTCCCTCTGACCGCTACTGTTAAATCATTCATCTTTTCTGGAGTCATCTTCACTTAAGTAAGCCACAGACAATCTGTTCAAGTTGGGAGTGCTGCTCATATGTTCGATCAAGCTGCCTATTGCTGCTCCCATTACTTCTTTTGCACTCATCTACACCTGATCAAGCCACAATCTCTTGGGGTTGAAAGCGCAGCTTATATGTTTTATCAAGCTGCTTATTCCTGCACCCATTACTTTTTGTTGAGTCATCTTCACATAATGAAGCCACAGTCTCTTCAGGTTAGGAGCTCAGCTAATATGTTCAATAAGGCTGCTTTTTCCTGCACCCATTACTTTTTGTGGAGTCATCTTCACATAATAAAACCACAATCTCCTCAGGTTAGGAGCTCACCTAATAAATTGAATCAAGCTGCTTATTTCTCTACCCATATTAACCTTATATGGAGTCATCTTCAAATTGTCAAGCCACAGTCTCTCCAGGTGAGGAGCTTAGTTGAAATGTTGTATTAAGGTGCTAATTTCTGTATCTAGAAGAGTGTTTTTTCCATTTTTTCTGTATAGTTCTGTTCACCACTGCTGTTAAGCTAAACATATTTAGTAGTGTCCTAATAAAAAGGTGGATACCACACTGACTGTTAGCTATGCTAACCAAGTTTTTAATGAATTATAATTAAAACAAAACTTCATCATCATCGTACTTTTTGACATTTTTCTGTTAGTTTTTTTGGTCCCTTTGACCGCTACTGTTAAATCATTCATCTTTTCTGGAGTCATCTTCACTTAAGCAAGCCACAGACAATCTCTTCAAGTTGGGAGCGCTGCTCGTATGTTCGATCAAGCTGCTTATTGCTGCTCCCATTACTTCTTGTGCACTCATCTACACCTGATCAAGCCACAATCTCTTGGGGTTGAGAGTGCAGCTTATATGTTTTATCAAGCTGCCTATTCCTGCACCCATTACTTTTTGTTGAGTCATCTTCACATAATGAAAAAACAATCTCTTCAGGTTAGGAGCTCAGCTAATATGTTCAATAAGGCTTCTTTTTCCTGCACGTTTTTTTGGTCCCTTTGACCGCTACTGTTAAATCATTAATCTTTTCTGAAGTCATATTCACTTAAGCAAGCCACAGAGAATCTCTTCAAGTTGTTCAATCAAGCTGCTTATTCCTGCGCCCATTTTGTTTTGCGGAGTCATTTTCACATTGTTAAGCCAAAGTCTTTTCTGGTTTGGAGCTCAGCTAACATGTTTAATCATGCTTCTTATTCCTGCACCCATTACTTTTTTGTGGAGTCATCTTTAAATTATCAGGCCACAGTCTCTCCAGGTTGGGAGCTCAGCTAGTATGTTGAATTAAGCTGCTTATTCCTGCATCCATTACTTTTTGTGGAGTCATCTTTACATAACCAAGCCTGTCTCTTCAGGTTAGGAACTCAGCTAATACGTTGAATCAAGCTGCTTATTCCTGCACCCATTACGTTTTGTGGACTCATCTTCACATTGTCAAGCCACAGTTTCTCAGGTGAGGAGCTTAGTTGAGATGTTGTATTACGCTGCTAAATTTCTCGATCTGGAAGATTGTTTTGTCAATTGTTTCTGTATAGTTCTGTTCACCACTGCTGTTAAGCTAAACATCTGTAGTGGTGTCGTAATGATAAAGTGGATACCACACTGTTAGCTATGCTAGCCAAGTTTTTGATAAATTATAATTGAAACAAAACTTCATCATCATCACACTTCTTTCTTTCTTTTCTTTTCTTTTCTTTTTTTTTTCCTGTAATTTTTTCCTTCCCTTGAGCGCTGCTTAAATCATTCATCTTTTCTGGAGTCTTCTTCACATAATCAAGCCACCGTCTCTTCATGTTAGGAGCTCACCTAATATGTTAAATCAAGCTTTTTATTCCTGCACCGGAGCTTAGTTGAGATGTTGTATTAAGGTGCTAATTCCTGTATCAAGGAGAGTGTTTTCTCCATTGTTTCTGTATAGTTCTGTTCACCACACTGTTAGCTATGCTAGCCAAGTTTTTAATAAATTATAATTAAAACAAAACTTCATCGTCATCGTACTTTTTGACTTTTTTCTTTTTTTTCTTCTGTTTTTTTCTGTAATTTTTTTGGTCCCCTTGGCCGCTACTGTATCATTCATCTTTTCTGAAGTAATCTTAATTTAAGCAAGCCACAGTCTCTTCAGGTTGGGAGCACAGCTCATATGTTTAATTACTCTGCTTTTTCTTGCACCTATTACTCTTTCTGGAGCAACAATCAAGTCAAAGACAATCTCTTCAGGTTGGGAGCGCAGCTCATATATTTAATCAAGCTGCTTATTCCTGCTCCCGTTACTTTTTGTGGAGTCATCTCGACATAATGAAGCCACAGTCTCTTCAGGTTAGGACCTTAGCTAATATGTTGAGTAGTAATGCTGCTTATTCCTACACCCATTACGTTTTGTGGACTCATCTTCACATTACCAGGTGAGTCTCTTCAGGTTATGAGCGCAGTGGAGATGTTGTATTAAGCTGCTAATGCCTGCAGCCATTACTTTTTGTGGACTCATGTTTACATTGTCAAGCCACAGTCTCTTCAGGTGAGGAGCGTAGTTGAGATGTTGTATTAAACTGCTAATTCCTGCACCCATTCCTTTTTGTGGAGTCATTTTTACATAATCAAGCCACAATCCCTTAGGTTAAGAGCGTAGCAGATATGTTTAATCAAGCTGCTTATTCCTGCACCCATTACTTTTTTGTGAAGTTATCTTTACATAATCAGGCCACAGTCTCTTCAGGTTAGAAGCTCAGCTAGTGTTTTGAATCAAGCTGCTTAATCCTGCACCCATCACTTTTTGCGGAGTTATCTTGACATAATCATTCCACAGAAAATTTCTTCAGGTTGAGAGCACAGCTCACATGTTTAACCAGGCTGCCTATTCCTGCACCCTTCACCTTTTGTGGAGTCATCTTCACATTGTCAAGCCACAGTCTCTTCAGGTTAGGAGCTAAGCCAATATTTTCAATCAAGCTGCTTTTTCCTACACCCATCAGCTTTTGTGAAGTCATCTTTAGTCTCTGAAGCCACAGTCTCTTCAGGTCTGGAGCGCAGTTGAAACGTCTAATTAAGCTGCTAATTCCTTCAACTAGAAGCCACAGTCTCTACAGATTGGGAGCGCAGACTATTGATTGGAACGATCTGACTTGGAACGAAATGACCGGTTACCGTCATGCACCTTACAGACTACCGTTGAACAAATTACAATCCTTGTTACAGGAAACACGGCACTTTTTGTATGGAAGAGTATTCGGAAAAATACACCATTGTCGTCTGAAATTCATTGTTACGTTAAAAATAGAAAAGGTTTGCACATAAACAGGTACAGAAGTAACTGTAACTCCAAAACTAGTTCGTAAACGAGGGAAGGTGTATCTGTCGTCTAAGCATCAGAGCAAGAATTTGCCCCTCTGTACATGCAATTATCCATTTTATAGTGCTTACAACAGTTTGAATCACCGGGTTAATTTTGGCCAATTTAAGCTTTGTACTGATATAGAGAAGAATCTAGGACCTTCAGTTTATGTAGATGCTACAAAAACAATTAATGCTCCATACTGTCAATGAAATGTTACAGTATTTGGGGAAAATGCTGGACAACAATGTGTCGCAATGCGTCTGTGCGCTTTAATTTACAGTAAGATAACAAAGATTACTTCAGTTGATGATATGACTCAAATAATGATTTTGTTGGCATTTAATTATATTCTAGTCTGTCACTGCTTGCAAGACAATCTATGTTAATGTTAACAGAATTGCCAGGAATGGTTACAGTGTTTCAGCAATTTTTCCACCTTGAATACGCAGTGACAGTTATACTTGTAACATCCATCACTACTGTATATGCCACTCACAGGTTACAGCATTTGAAACACTTTTGGCACTGAACTACAACTCATTCATTTTAACGGTGGCAATTATTGGTGTTGGTATCTACAGCATTGAGGCTGGGGGATATAATGTATTTGATTCTCATGCTAGAGATATGGATCATAACAGTCATAGTGAAGGGACATGTGTATTGTTGGAAATACCATCCATGCATAAATTAGTACACTATTTTCAGACTCTACATAGGAATGAGGATATATATGAACTTTAAGGTGTACATATTGCCACCTTTGAACCTCATCTTTTCTCAAGCAATGTTGAACATTGTAGTATATCAAATGTTAATAGTTACCAATGTTCCTGTAAACAGTGCTACCCTATAGCAGTTTATGCAATATGTTACTCTCTTATTAATCCTTGTGGATACCGACTGGACTTAAGGAACTTTATTTGCCCTTGTTAGTAACCGGAATACACTGTACAAAGTGATGGGTGTGAAAACACGTCTGTCGGTATCAGTGGAGCTGAGATAAACCTTACTCTCCGGGCTGTAACCACTTCTGTCCTATGTTGCAATTTGGCTCCAAGCATTTCTGCATTGAAGATGTGCATATTTTCAAACATTGTCATGAAGTGACACTATTTTTGTTGTGGATTGGGACATACTGTATAAGCTGTGTGGTTCAGCAAACTAGTGGAGCAAGGGATTTGTCTTCTCTAATAAGATATGATGACAGTTCTTTAGGTGCAATAAGATATGTTCAAAGTATCAAACCCGTAGAACGACCACGCCCTAATATACGCTTCCACAGCGCCTTGTTGTTAGGCAACAGTCTCCTCACGGTTGGGGGGCAGCTTGGATGTTGAATTAAGCTGCTTATTCCTGCACCTAGAAGAGTGTTTTCTCCATTGTTTTGTATAGTTCTTATTTTCTACTTGACCACTGCTGTCAAGCTACACACCTGTAGTCACAGTCTCTTAGGGTCAGAAGCTCAGCTTGGATGGTTAATTAAGCTGCTAATTCCTGCAACTAGAAGATACTTCAATGAAGAAATTTACAAGATATTTTTTTTATAATTTATGCAACATAAAATTTGATTTTGCAATGTTACCTTGCTTGATCTAAACGTTTGAAAGAAAAATTTATCTCTAGTTATCTAGCAAAACAGACCACCGATTAGTTAAAAATATTAAACGATGTAGAATTTTCTATAAATTTTTTTTCTGGTGGTGCCTCATTGTGTAAATTAGGCTAAAACCCTAATATGCTTACAAATATCAATTCACAAATATCAATTCAAACACTTTATTTATGAAAACAAGTAATAAATAACAAAATAAGAAACGATGTGGAGGTAGCACATCCAGATAGTGGTTCTTCGTCTACCTGATTCCTGGTCGAATTGGAATTTGGAAATGTTGGTTTTTTTTGAGGAGAGGGGGAACCGGAGTACCGGGAGAAAAAAACCTCACAGAGCAAGGGAGAGAACCGACAACAAACTCAACCCACATATGGTGTCGATGCCGGGATTTGAACCCGGGCCACATTGGTGGAAGGCGAGTGCTCTCACCACTGCACCGCTCTTGCCCCCCAAGCAAGCCTTTAACGGTATAAACCCAAATTAAGCAGCATTTCATCGAATTTGATGAACATGTTTAGTAGAATGAACTTACTGCGAAGGGCACCTTTTTCTTACCTCGAGTTTTGCATTTATTCACCAGTTTGATCCAAAAAGCTTTTAAATTCATTATGAAGTACATATTTGGTCGAAATTCGTCGCCAAAAGTTATTTGTTGATGGCCAAGGCCGTCACAAATTCTTTACCGCATCGCCGTCCATTTTTTTCAGTTTTCAAAAAATGGTTATGTGAAGTATATCGACGGTTTGGGACTGAAACTAGCCCTGTGGTTAGTTTAAACTATCTAACCTATCGGCAAAAGTTGGTGGCGATGTTCTCTCTGCTGCGCGGTTTCTTGTGGTCATCTTCTTCGTTGTTCGCGCTGAATTTGAAGCCGACGTTCTCGCTCGAGAGGAAACACAGTATGCTCCGTGACGTCACTCACCTTGCGATATATAGTTGGAAAGATTGGGCGTTTGAGTTTGCAGCTGGCTAAGACTGCGCGCGATGATATTATAAACTCGATTCGCGAGAATAAATTAACGTTTAAGAATCGAAATGATGGAATGCGTAGGTGAGATGCGCTTGACAAGTGAGATAGTAGTCTGCGAAAATAAGTTCTCAAGGGCAAAGATTTGCTTTACTTTATTAAGTAAACCATAGTTACCGTAAAATAGCAGCACGATTTGACATTCAGAAGAACAGGGCTTTAGCTTCGCAGATCAGCGAGTTTCCTTTCTGCTTCGACGCTTCAAAGGGCACAACAAAGACGTTGAATGGCTAATTCGCTCGGAAAACTGAGATGACTCAGCATATGAAAAACCTCAGACAAGGAAAACTAGTGACTAGAATATTCCTCGGTTTGCAGGTCGATACAGCGAAGATATACCAGTTTAGAGACAAGTCAACTGTACGGCAGCCATCGACGTTATGTTAAAATAAGTGATAACGTAATAAAAAGTCAGTGGGAACAAAGCCATGGTTGCCACAGCCAAAGAAGTTTGAAATTTGCTGACTTTTTTCCTGAGAAAGGTAAAATTTCCCTGACCAATTGAATTAGAAAAAAATTCACAAATTAGTCCTGGTAATGGCCTCCAACCTCCCCTCACAGCATTGGAAATGAAAGAAAACAATGAAAATAAAAGAAAACGAAGTGCATGATTTCCGTCTCAAACCAACTCGAGCTTGTATTACAGCGGAATCTAGCAATTGTACTAAAGAACATACCAAAACAAAACTTTAAGTGTTAGCATCTTTGATCAAGATAACGAATAGGCCACTGCAAGACACGTCTTAGCATTATCCGCTTCCTCTCTTTTCTGATATCCTTTAGCTCTTACCACAATTGCTTCTACAACCAGATTCCAATTGTGGCTTTTATTTTTCAGCTTCTGCACAGAGATTATCTGCCTTGTCTAACAATGCTGATGCCTCTGACTCTAGCCTTCTTCTGGTATTCCTTCAATTCAGAAAGCGAATTTTTGCCTATTTCTTTCAGCTTCACTTTCTTTTTTGGCTTTTTTTCTGATCCTCCAAAAAGGAAGAATACCTCTGGCGTGATTGCTTGCAGGATTTGAGCAATTCCTTGCTGACTGGAATATTATGAATTTTACATTCCATGTGCCTCACCCCATCATGGACAGTTCTAAATGGCTTCAGAGTATCCTCTCGTATTTTGCAGGAAAGAATTTCTTTTTTCTCTGCGAAACCATGTTGAATGACAGCTTGGCCATGCGACAGCACTTCAGCCAATTTCACTACTTTACACAGTACATTGAAGTATGGCTTTTGAGCAAGGGCATTGAAGAAGAACTTGTCCAGCCTCTGATAGGTGGTGTATGCCTCAAATTCGTCTTTGTGATACTTCTGAACTTGAGTCGAAAGAGCTTCAATCTGTTGTTTGGCTGGATTACACTCATCTGCCTTGAATCGGCAGCACACTAGCAGTTTGGCTAACATTCTCGCGAATTTCCGAGAGGCATCATCAGGCTGAAGGGCCATATGTCTTGGTTCAAGACATCACTAGTTGGTACTTCAAGAGACATCTTTCCAAAAAGTTTCGGAAAATGAAAACCGAGGTGGAAATAAACAGAATAGAAGATGCCCCCGAAATTGTTGTCGCTTCGTGTATCTTACATGGCATATTTCTGATTGCTGGGGATGACGTCTATGAATTCTTGGAAGATGCCTACGATGGTGATGATGATGATGCTGTTGGCGATGTTGAATTTCTCCCAGAGACAGAAGGAAATGACACAAGAAAAAATCAAATAATGTGAAGTCTTCCATGAACTGTTAACGTGTATTGAAAAGAATCTAAAATGAACTGCTAAGAGTAAATATTATTTTGTTGTAACGTAAAAAGTTTACTTCTGAACTAGGGCGTACCTATCACATTACAACACTGGTCTTCTTGCTGGTAGACTTGCTAAGTTGTGTGATTATCAAATTTATATTTTCAGTGAGTATTCCTAACTCATCAGCAATTAATGAAGGTAAAGTAATTGAAGCTAGATCTTCTAGGGTGTCTAATAAACCACAGTTTAGTATCTAGCACAGCACAAACTTGCTAAGGATTATAGGAACAAAAAAACTGAGCTAACAGAAATTCATGTTTGAGGAAAAGTATCACTTGTCTTCAAAAATAACCCTGTCGGACAATACTATCATTATCTTAGCAAACCAAGCTAGTACAAGAACATGTAATTGGCCCTCCCATTTTACTGAAATGTGAACTAGGGTAACGCAAAGAAGGATAACATGATTTTCTTACAATTAAAAAATGGTAACCTATATAAAAAAACGTCGTCTTGTTTTTAAGCATGTTGAAATCACTCTCATGGCTTTTGCTAAGTACACTGCAAAGATCTTTAATTTTTTTCAAGTGATTTCACAAAGACTTGTAAAAATCTTCCCATAAATGCCATTTTTTCAATCTTTTTCAACTTTTCTCGCTTTCTTCGCGAGAATGGGTAAACGCCTTAAACAACGAGACAAGATCCTGGGTATTTTCCTTTTGCTTAGCAACTGTCCTTTTTTTCTTTGTTTACATCCGACAAGAGATCAGAGGTGCCTGCTTTACTTGTACTTTCACGTGAGTCTACATCGACAGCGGAAGAATCTAGGGATCAATTTTGGTGTCTGGGAAACTGCCCATCTACCCCGCCCCAAACCCAACATTTTGCCCGAAGTAAGAAGTAAGTGTCAATGTTGACCTAGGGGAGGGGTAGGTGGGCAGTTTCCCAGAAACGCTAATTGATCCGAATCTAGATCTGCAGAAGGACTATGTAATCATTTTCGACTGCCCTTTTTGTTGCTAAAAAGAGCAACAGGTCTCATTGTATCATCGTCATGAAATATATCATGAATTTCATCGAAGTTTGCGCATTTTCTCATAGGGTTGTTACCACTCTTTTTGTGGTGATCAAGACAGGTCATGTAAGACCTTATTAAATTCTTAAACTTTGTTTCACAGGTTTTAGTTGCACATTCGACCATTCAGCCCTTTGAGTTCATTATTCCTGCAATTTCATCCCAAATGATTTTGTTTTTTTTTTAGGATCCTTGAAGCTTTCCCCTATTTTGGCCGTATATTTCCAACAACTGTAGAAACGCTGCCCTTGACCAAAATTTGCACTGGATAGTGGAAGATCCTGTCTGTAAACTTTGGATTCGTACTGTTACAGGGCTTTCAGGTCTATGGGCACCAACGGCTTGTTCTTCCGGAAAAGGACCGCAGCTGAGGACTTCTGAAGCCGGGCAAGGCTGTAGAATCTGGGTTCAATTTAATACAACTTCTGCAAGTGCAATTCAAAGCGTAGCTATTGTTTTCTGACCCTAAAACAATGGGTACACCTGTAAATTGCACTTGTAAAAGTTTTGTTTAATTGAACCCTGATATCTGTGTTGTGGAAGAGGTATCTGGTTTCCCAGCAGAAAATGGTACCATTGCTCTTGTATGTTTTGTTTAATTGAACCCTGATATCTGTGTTGTGGAAGAGGTATCTGGTTTCCCAGCAGAAAATGGCACCATTGCTCTTGTATGTCGGGAGAATAAACAAAATTACAACTTTATCATTTCATGCTGAGACAACAAAGTTGTTATTTGCCGAACGTTAATCACTCAAAAGGTTGAGATTATAGGCTTAAGCTTCATAGTACATCCTTCGGATTTCAAATCCAATGAATCCTTTTTCAAAAAGGATTCACCAGATCAAAAATCTGGATTTGGATTTGCCGAAGGAACTCGAAATCCTTTTTAAGATTTAACATCCGTTTTTGGATTCACCGAAAGGAACACACCGTAAGATTCGAACTTTTACGTTGCACAACTGCATATAGTGATCTATGACTCAACTAATGCCGCATTCACACCAATTAAACATGTTTAAAGACAGACACGGACAACTGGAACACAGGTTTTTTTTACAGGATTCAAATGAAATTCAATATCACTAAGTTTGCAATTAACTTAAGTCAGAAAGCAGCTTTTAAGAAGGAGACAATTTTAAACCGTGTTTAACTAAACAACCTTTAAACATGTTTAAGCTTTGGTTTGAATGGGGCTTAAGACTTAATCCTGCTTGTAGGCTACAAAAACTCCAAAAAGGACCAGTTTCGTATTTGGTAAACACTAAGTTCTTTATTCAGTTTAAAACAGAAAATGTAAACGGCCGAGATGTTGATCTTCTAACGGGTAGTGTCCAGATGTCTGTCATAACAAAATGAGCACATAATAACAACACTTTTTGTGAATGTAGAAGGTTACTGTGATCTTATGGTAGCAAGGACGTAGAGGTTTTCCTTTTCGCGTGGAGAAAATTAAGACAAACCTCTGGGAACTCTGATATCTTATTTTTCCTCTGTTTTAGGCACGCTACCAGAACTTGTGAACGGAAATTAGCTTTTACCAGTCATTTTACTTCCAGAAAGCTGTAGGCCGCAGGTACAGTATGTCAGTAGATAGGCTTCATAATCACATGGCCAGACGAAGATCGTACTGAAGCCAAAAAATGATATAGAGAACCTTTTTGTTTCCACTTTTTATGGATGGCAGAAAGAATATTAGCAAGACACTTTTATCCAAGGTATCAACAAAAGGAATTAAACTAAGTTTTTACGAAGGCATTAGTGCCTTAGTTTGTCTCACACTCCCGTTTTTTAAAAAAGTATACTTGATATTACACTCACTACATTGATGAAAACGTGAAAGTTAAAAGGGAAAGACAGAAAGAAATAAGCAATGAATTATATATTTTCCTTTTTGCAGATTTTAGAGGCCCCCGAGCAGCATAACAACTTTTTAATGAAACTTAAATTTAGCATTTTCACTTTGAAGAGCCACTCAGTTTCCAGCTCAACTTCGCCGAGTAGGAGAGGACCCTGGGAACGAGGTTGTTTCCAGCTACTTACGTTCATCTGGCATTTCTAAAAAAGGAGAAGGAACATTTTTACATTCACAGTTGTATACTACAAGTCCGAAAAGTGTTCACATAAGACTGTAATTAAACATTCGGCATTGTTGTTTTGACGAGACACTTCTCTTCTTACGTTTATCGGACCCTTAATTCTAAGGAAAAGCGACATTTAATGTAAAATACCGTATTTCCTCGAATAATAGCCGTCCCTCGATTAATCGCCTCTCTCGAATAATCACCCCCCTTTGATGGAAATATTTAAAGTAATCGCCTCCCTCGAATAATCTCCCCCAACCCAAAACAATATTTTACGAACGAGCACAGCGAGTAAAATATTGTTTTTGCCACGAGAAAATAAAATTCATATCTTCAAACCGCCGTGTAATGTTCTTTTTATTATATAGACATAAAGACATCGATAAAATAATTCTCTGTTTTCACTCACGTGGCCAGCATCTAAGCAAATTTATTGGAACTAAAGAAAGCGTTTACGTTAGCCTGTTCCAGGCTCCGAGATAGTGGTGAAAAGTCGTTCAGTAAAAAGAAATGCGAAAAACGCGCGGGGGCTGGGGAGATCGTTTTAATACGTCCGCACTATACTATCTGAGAGCCTGGCACAGGCCACGTTTACAACAGAAAAGAGTTCAACTCCCACAGGACTGGTTTGGGACACAAACATGGCCGCCGTTTCATTGTTTTGGGACACAAATATGGCCGCCATGACGTCATGTGAAAACACACAATAGAGGGAAATTACCGAAATTACGTCATCGACAAACTCACGTGGGAGATTATGGAAAATAAATCACTCGGGTCCCGGATGTAGTTTTTATGAATTTTACGAGTGGTATATTTTCCAGTAAAACACTCGTGTCTATATAATAAATGTATATATTTAGATATATAATTACGTAAATAAATCATTTGTGCACAGTAAATTCGTCTCCCTGTTCATTTGATCTCGTTCAGTGTTGTTAACTTTTGCTATCCTGCTACTCGTTCTGGGGGTGAAACTTTCCGAAGCCTTTTAGGTTCCTTCACATTTCCTGGCCACACCATTCTTCAGGTACCGAGCTGGTGCTTACTTGATAAGCACTGTAGAGGATACAAGACTCCCCCTTTTTAAAAAAAAAGTATCGGTGTTAGTGAGAGAAAAAGTCTTATAGTTGCCACAATTCCATTTCTAAGCCTTGGGATATGAGGAAGAGAGGAGAAGTTACTCACCTATACGTGAATAATAACCGAAACATATCATCCAAAGTTATATATTCTAAACGATGAAGACATTATTTACACCTAAACATGTACATCGCATTTGTAACCCCTGTTATGGATCTTAGAGACCGAAATCAGACCATAGATCTAAAAACTATGGGTGTAGGAAATAGAATTTTTGTCAGACTCAGGATTTGGAGAACCGGGCAACATCTCCACCAAGAATTTCTAGGAGTATTTATAAGTTAAACTCGCGTGTTGTGCTATTTAGCGATCTTTTGAACCAGACAGCGGGATATTAAGTAAAACTAATGCCAAGATACAGTGAAGCTACAGCTATACCGTACGGCAGTAACAAATAACCAATGTTACCTGCACCCACAGTGCACTGTACACTGCCTTTTTGTATCGAGCTATATTCAGTGTATTTACTTGGCTCGACTGCCCTTGAACAACATGGTTCTGACCATGAATTTTGTTATGACGGAGAGACATGAAGATTTTTGTGTAGGCACAGATTGTAGTGACTAAACAAAAAGCTATAACAATATATCCGTACAATGAAACTATAAGAGGATTCAGAAAGAATGTAGATGCACCGACAATGGACACAATCCAACCACCAATAGCAATTAAACGCGTTCTTTTCAAAGTTACAACTTGTCTGTATCTGAGACCTAGTAGCAAAGCGAGAAGTCTGTCCACGCTTACTGTAGTCAGTGTTATCAACGACACTCCACACAAAGTAACACCTGGGAAATATACTGTCAAATATGTGTAATAGCAACTGAGCTATGAAGCCACTGACGTTGGTTCATCTTCATTTCATTTCCGCAGTTCATATATGATTTATTTCATATATCATTAACACTCATTTCTTTCATGGGAACATATGAACCCACAAGTGACCTGCTCCCAACGTCAGTGGCTTCATAGCTCAGTTGGTAGAGCATCGCACCGGTAATCGCGAGGTCACGGGTTCAAACCCCGTTGAAGTCCTGAATTTTTTTCAGACTTCTTTACGCAATTGCATAAATCGCGTTCACTGCGGCGATCATTTCTTCATCTTCATTTCATTTCCGCAGTTCATATATGATTTATTTCATATATCATGAACATAGTGTTTTTTGTTTGATAAACAGGTGCTATTTATGCTACTGTATTTTAAAGTACATTTCGCAGAACAGTACAATTCTCTGACGGTTTTCTGGCTGGTGTCTCTGTGACTTAACTGCGTGCAAATGAGCTGTTCTCTTTATGTGGCTTATTCATAGCCTTCATTGGGTTTTTATTATCTGACAAGTAATTAGATAACTAGTGAGTATCCATTTTGTATTAAGATTACTCTTGCATGTTTAATATAAACAAATGAGTTTGCGGGCTCGATTTCCGCCGTTTCCCTGGTCCGGTCTTTGATCCTCCTCGAAGAGCTCTTTCGGGGGGAGGGGGAGAGGTTTTCGATCCTAATGAGTTTTAGTTTTGTCTAAATATAACCTGCAATGAGACTGAAAATAGTCTTAACGGTTCAATTCGGAAAGATACAGGACATTTGTGAAAGGTTTGAGCCCAGGAGTCATTTCAAAAGTAGGTTGAGTTTGATCGTCCGGGTGAACGTAGCCCTGAATAGGACTGTTGTTGTTTACAGTGACTGACGTTTCGACAACCTGTGCGGTAGTCATCTTCAGAGTCAAAGTAAGTTGTATCACGTCAGTTTGATGGTATTATACTCTGGTTATTGATCTGATTGGTCAATTACGTCGCGATGTTATTTTTCGTCTGTCAGTTATACCGTGATGTTATTGGCTATGAAGACTCGTAATCAGTAATTGGTGCGTTTCGATCCGTCTATTGTCACAGTTAAACAGTCGTCTATTGTTAGTCAAACTGTCATTCTCTCGTAGTTAGTTTTGCTTGATCTCGTCAATAAGTCTTTTGTCTGATATTCTAAGTCGAGCTATGGCTAACTATTGAAAGGTAAAATGTATTTTCTCTGGGCTCCTCTCCATTCAGTCAAAAGCCAGGAAAGCTCTTCTTTTATGTTTGAGACATATTTAATTTGAATTTGGTGAAAACTAAATGACAAGCGAGGTGTGGTTCTACGTAAACTTAAAAAAGAATAAAGTCTAATTTTAAAGGTTATGGGAAGTACAGTATTATTTATTTTCTTTCATATTTCATAGTTTCCTATCAAGTTCGTTTGTAGATGTTCTTTTAACAAGCCAAAAGTACACTTTCTGGTCGGCGGTTTACAACTGGTAGTCTTAATGCTATAAGTCTTAATCTAAGTCATAGTTGATACAGAAGTGTATTTGTTGTAATGTTTCTTTTACATCTTGTCTCACTTCTGTATTGGGGGCTTTTAAATGTTTCTATATTTTCTAGTTTCAAATTGCTTGTGCCGTTTTTCTATAATCAGCTTTGACTGACAATCACGTAGAAACCAGCAGTAATTTGGCTACATTTTCTTTGACGAGGAAGTCCTAACCGAGTCTGATTTTCCCAAACATGTCAAACTGTGTGGCTATAACTTTTACATTTTGGGCAGTTTATTTGCAGTTACTTAAATTGCTATTTCATTAGTCAAGATCATATCTTCATTTAAATTGTTTTTAAATTTATTTCCCTCATTCATATCATCTCCCGGCGCGTCCAATTCGGATCTGTTATCAGAAAGGTAGAATATTAAAAATTAAATTAAAACGCCATGGTGACGTTCATTTCGATTGAGCATAGTAAACCCAAAATATTAACATGGAACTTGTACCATCATTTACCATCATATTTAGCTGTCCTCCTTTGTCTTAGAGAAAAATTAGCTCGCCATGTACCTCTCCTCGACTTTCCAGTGAATTTTGCAGAACAATACAGTTCTCTCATTGTTTGCTAGTTTGGCATTACCATGACTTTTCTCCGAAGCAAATATGTTCAAGCGAACCTTTTTTTAATACAGTAGATCTGTTTTTCTTTTATGATAGCTTCATTATGTCAAAAACCAATTACATACAGTGTACGTTGGCTGTATTTTCATTTTATTAAACGACAACAGAGTTATTTGCAATCTTGTTGCTGCCGTGCAATTGGCGAAACAAATAGCATAATAGTTTCCTATCAGTTTCCTATCAGGTTTGTTAGTAAAGGTTCCTTTGACAAGCTAAAACTATACTTTCTGGACGGCTTTTTACAACTAGTAGTCTTAATTCCATAAGTCTTAGTTGATACGGAAGTGTAGTTGTAATGTTTCTTTTACAGCTTGTCTCACTTCTGTTATCTTCCAGCAGTACAGAAACGGGTTTAACGACGAGTTTAAATACACTAAAGTAACTGTAAATTCCCTAGCAAGGTAGGTAGATATAAGCATCCCCCCTTGACGTGTTCTGAAAGCTACAGCTATACTGTACGGCAGATAACAAATAACCAATGTTACCTGCACCCACAGTGCACTGTATACTGCCTTTCTGTATCGAGCTTTATTCAGTGTATTTGCTTGGCTCGATTGTCCTTGAACAACATGGTTCTGAACATGAATTTGGTTATGACGCAGGGACATGAAAATTTTTATGTAGGCACAAATTGTAGTAACTAAACAAAAAGCTGTAGGAACATATTGGTACAATAAAAGTATACGAAGATTAAGAAAGGAGATAGATGCACCGACAATGGACACAATCCAACCACTAATAGCAATTAAACATGTTCTTTTCAAAGTTACAACTTGTCTGTATCTGAGACCCAGTAGCAAAGCGAGAAGTCTGTCCACGCTTATTGCAGTCAGTGTTATCAACGACACTGAACACAAAGTAAGACTTGCGAAATATCCTGTCAAAATTGTGTAATAACAAATATCCCATCTTTTGTTCACTACAGAAATCATACAAGTAACATACAGAGGCTCCCCCATGATACCAACACAAAGATCGGTTATCGCTAGGTTACGATACAGGAGTTTGGATGACGGATGAATTGATGTGTCCTTGCGAAGGGCAACTAGTATCAGAGTATTCCCCAAAAATGCTGTAATGGACAAACAAGTGTTAACGAGAGAGAGAAAAATGAGCTCGCCATGTACCTCTCCATTAAATTCTGCAGAGCAGAAGAATTCTACAGCTGTTTGCAGGTTTTCACCTCCAGTGAAATTTTTCATTTCCATGACTTTTCTGCGATTCGGCTGTCAACTGAACTCTTTTTTAATATATCTGTCCTCCTTATATGACTGCTACACCTTGTCAGCAAACAATTAAATATTTGCTCTGTTTTTTCAGTTTATTAAACGAAGGAGTTATTGGCAATCTTGTTGCTGCCGTGTAATTGGCAAAACAAATAGCGGTAATGGGTCCAAATAGCACAATTGTCTGGTTTTTAGAAAACGAGCTAAACTGTCATGATCAGTGATACAAAGTTTATTAACCGAGTCTTGATCGATACACCTGTAGAACAAAGATTGAAATTGATTAAAAATGGCTTTTTATTAATGTACTACTAATCGTCTCATCGCAGACAGGAAGTATTAACAGTTATACACATGTTCAAAAAATGGGCTAAATTATGTCTGGGTCAGTTTGTACCATACTTACGAGATGAGAATTAAAGAGAAAAAATGCTTTACGTTCGTTTTTGCTGCTACTATCTCTCTTTTTAAATCCAGATTAAAAACATTTCTTCTTAGTTGATTATCCATTTGTAAATAATACTTGTTTTTTTGCTGCTTTTTGTCTGTTTTGTCCGTTTTGTTTTGCTTAGTTTTATCCCAATTATATTTCAGTATGATTTTGCCTTTTATTTATTCATTATGTTTAGTCTTAGTTTTGGGAGGGAGCTCATATAATAAGCCCCAAGGTTTCCATTTGAGCTTCAACGCCGGGAAAGTTTTTTTAAATTCTTTTACTTGCAATTTACGTCTCTTTATAATCTTTAAATAACATTTTTGTAATATATTGAATGTCTGTATGTATTTGTATTTTTTTTCTGGCAAAAAAAGAAAATAAACTCAAACTAAACTGAAACTGAAACTGCTTCAGAACTTAGGGAATTATTTGAATCTGACCTGTTTTTCATCATGATAATAGACATGAAAAACAATTCTTAAATCTGAGGATTGGCTGAGAGTAATGCAGTTTTATTAAACACAGAGCAAAAACGAGGAAATATAATGTAAAAACAAGGTAATAAAATGTAAATAATATATATCATAGAGTTGAGTCCAGTGATGAAAAGGCGCCGCCGAGCTTCACATCTCGGTAGATTTAATTTGTGGAATAACGGCCGCCGAGCTTCACAACTCGGTAGACCTTCCGAAAACAGATTGACCCTGAAGTCATGCTGAAGGGTATTTTTTCTAGTTCTACAGTTTGCACTGGGGTGCCGTCAAGCAACTCAGCCAAGTTTTGTGGAACAGATGCAACTACTGCGGCAAAAGCAATTTTTAAGACTGCTTTTGAGAATTTTTGCGCGTGAAACGTGTTTCTTTTCCAAAGCTAAATGAAGAGGGTGGAGTTCAATGCGGGGTGTGGGAAACGAGTGTAAAATGATGGGTAGGCCTCCGAACTTAAAAATTTCTGAATATGCCATTGCGAGAGGCTGGTGACGAGGCAGACGCAGCGTGATTAAAAACTTGGTAAATAGACACAAAGTTGACACGGAGGTATAGAGGCTCCCAAGGGTTTTTCGGCATCCGTGCGGTTTCGTTGCGTTGCGTTACGTTATTCTAAAATTTCTGAGAGTGAATCTATTTCTGTAGGGGCATGAACTTGCAACTTCCTTTCTTTTGTTCAGAGTACATAGGTAATTTTTTACAAATGATAAAAATGTTTTCTTTCTGAGTACTTTCCCCTGCACGTGAAAGGATCTGTTGGCATCTTTGAGGGTCTACACATGTTTGGACAGTTCCGTCTCGTTTCGTCTGTTCGCGTGTCGGAAGGATGTCAAGTGATCTGATTTCTGTACTGTTCTTTGAAGTTAGTGGCTACTGAGTCCAATGTATGATTCTGTTGTTGTTCCAGTCGTTACAGTCGCTTTGTAAATCACGTTTTGTCTGAGGCAATTACCGTCAAGAAACCGGAATGCCCTCTTGAAGGTAATTGCCTGCAACCAACTAACTTTAAAGAACGGTGCAGAAATCACTTGACATAATTAAAATTGTGACTCGTTGAAATACTTCTAGGGACCACTAGTGACTTAGTGCCCGGCGTCAGATAAAGGCTTTTAATCGGCCTTTTAATGATTTTTCGTTGTTTTAAATTGCCAAGTAGTAGAGTGAGATAAATTTTTTGCTAAACCAAGTTCAAAAATACAGGTAAAACTATATTATTATTTAATAATACTTTCCCCATATACAGCAACCTGTACATAGCACCTCCATCTGTTGTTCGATCAGTTTACAGCTTGTTGACTGTTGTTCTTCTTCTCTTTTTTAAAGTAAACTATATTACGTAGGCTAGTAAGCAATCCATAATTCGAGGTAAACCTTTCTCAGTTTGCCGGAAAGCTACCGATGGCTACGATTGATGCACTTACGTAAAATAATTATTCAAATTAAAGTTTAGTTACAAATAAAGTGAAAACAACGAAAGACTACCATTTCTCCGAGAAGATAAGTTTTTATCATGAATCAATTGGCCAAATCAACGTGTTCCTGTTTTTCTGTGTGACGCGCAATTCAAATTACCAAGCACAGCCAACCTACTTTCAAATCGAAGCAGTTTTCTCGCCGCTTTTTTTCCCGAGATATGCTGTCTTGTCATGCAGACCCGTAGGAACGAATTTGAAAGTGAGAGGGGACAAAAGTTAGCAGTGCTGGTGGCGTACTCAACTGTTATATGAACCCAAGGCCCATTTTTGTAAAGGAGGGGCATTCGTGCCCTAGGGCCATGGGTGATGTTCCATCGTTTAAGCATTGTATATGAGTCTTCTTTGGCTCTTAGCTGAGAAAGTACTTCGCTTTTGCTACTAATTCCTGCAATAATTCGACCTCGCAACAGATTTTATTTTGGATAAAACAATCGATACGATGGCAAATAACAACAGTAGGTAACATTTAGTCATCTGAGCAATCCACCGATGAGGACTGATGACAGCCCCTTCTCCTCCACTGATATTACATTACCATGTGGATATTCTTAGTTTGCAACCACGTGACAAGGCGACCATGTTGGGGGTCAGTACAGTAGAAATGTTTCCTCGAATAATTTACATGAAAATAGAGGTTACTTCCCAGAGAAGAGAAATGCTTTTGTTCTTGACGACCAAGATGGCCGCTGTGACGTCACCTGCAAACCAGAAGTATAAGGTAATGGGTTCATGATAACCGTCACGAATATAGAGACATATTTAGTGATGACTTAATGTACTATGACAGAGTTGACGTTTGGTATAGTTAGTGTAGTTGCTGTAGTTGATGTAGTAGCTGTAGTTGGTGTAGTTGGTATAGTTTTGTGTAGTAGGTGTAGTTTGGTGTAGTTGTGTAGTTTGGTTTAGTAGGTGTAGTTTGGTATAGTTTGGTATAGTTTTGTGCAGTTGGTGTAGTTTGATGTAGTTTTGTGTAGTTGGTGTAGTTTGGTGTAGTTGGTGTAGTTTGGCGTAGTTTTGTGTAGTTGGTGTAGTTTGGTGTAGTAGGTGTAGTTTTGTGTAGTTGTTGTAGTTTGGTGTAGTTGGTGTGGTTTGCTGTAATTTGGTGTGGTTTGGTGTAGTTTGGTGTAGTTACTGTAGTTGCTGTAGGAAATTAATTGTGGTGATTTGCTAACACCTGTGAAATCTAACGCAACTTTCTGAGGGTTGCTTCTTTGGGAGGCTCGTTACTTTCCGAAACTTTACGGTAATATACCGATGAGGTGTTTATAACTGCGATCATCTACCCAACATAATGCAGAAGAAATCTAAAAATAACTTTACCCGTTGAAAGCTTTATAAGAAGGTAAATCAATTATGATAATATTTCAAAATAAGCGAGTTAACAAAGCAACATTATTTCGTTAAACAAACAACAACAACAACACCCTCAACATAAAAAAAAATATATTAAACAGAGAAAGAGCCGATGACACACACAACAGTTTTTTTGATGTTCACGTAAGTTAGGATTTACGTAATTTTGGTTATTATCAGTTAGAATAAATCTTGTATAACTACAACAACTACACCAAACTACACCAACCACACAAACTACACCAAAATACACCAACCTACACTAAAATACACCAACTACGCCAAACTACAGTAACTACACCAACTGCACTAACTACAGTAACTACAGCAACCACACTAACTACAGCAACTACACATACTACACCAACTACACCAACTACAGTAACTACAGCAACTACACGTGCTACACTCACTACAGTAACTACACCAACTACATGAACTTCAGCAACTACACTAACTACACCAACTACAACAACTAAAGCAACTACAGTAACTACACAAACTATAGTAACTACAGCAACTACAGTAACTTCAGCAACTACACCAACTATACTAACTACTCAAACTACAGCAACTACACTAACTACAACAACTACACATACTACACATACTACACCGACTACAGCAACTACACTAACTACAGCAACTACACATACTACACTAACTACACCAACTTCACCAACTACACATACTACGCAAACTACAGCAACTACACGGAATACAGCAACTACAGTAACTACACAAACTATAGTAACTACAGCAACTACAGTAACCACAGCAACTACACCAACTACACATACTACACCAACTACACGAACTACACTAACTACACATACTACACCAACTACATTAACTACACCAACTACAGCAACTACACATACTACACCAACTACTGTAACTACAGCAACTACAGCAACTACACGTGCTACACTCACTACAATAACTACACGAACTACAGCAACTACAGTAACTACAAAAAAACAACACTAACTGCACCAACTACACCAAGTACATCACTAAACTAACTACACCAAGTCATCAACTTTGTTCTACTATACTAAATACATCTCTAGCTATATTCATGACGGTTATCATGAATCCATTACCAAGTAAAAGGGTTCACTTTTCATTATACCTAAAACCAAAAGCCTTCGTATGCTCGCAAGCTTTTATTAAAATGACCTGTGTTAGGCAACAGAACAACGTTAATGTGTATTTATTGGCCATCAAATTATCCCACAATAAACATTGTTCGATTTTGAAAAAGCATTCGGAAAAGTAATATTTTTGCGCCCTGATTAGTTTTACCAAACTGAACTTATGACGTTTGTTAAACTTGATTATACTATGAACATAGAGGATTTTATGGTTATCAACAGCTGTTATTTATCCAGTGTGTTTTCACGATAAGTTCGCCATGTACCTCTCCAGTAAATTCCGCAGAACAGTAAAGCTCTCTGATTGTCTTCTGGCTTTAAAAAACATTAGTCAAAAGAGTTTGTCGGTGTGATGTTGCAAGCAAGTGAGCTGTTCCTTTTAAGAATATGTGCCTGCTTCGTAGTCTTCATTGCCATAGAACTAACTAGCTAACTGAGTAGTTTTAGTGATATTTTCATTTTGTTTTATGATTATTAAACTTTTTAACATAAACAAATGATTTTGTTAGTGTCTTTACAACCTGCAATGAAACAGAAAACAATCTTAAAGGTGCAATTCGGACTAGAGCATTTGTCTGGTTTTCTTATATATTTTTTCTTATCAAGTTCGTTAGTAACTATGTTCTTAGCCTAAGTCTTAGTTGATACAGAAGTATAGTTGTTGTACTGTTTCTTTTACAGCTTGTCTCACTTCTGTGATCTTCCAGCAGTACAGAAGCGGGTTTAACGACGAGTTTAAAAACACTAAAGTAACTGTAAATCCCCTAGCAAGAAACGAAGATAAAGGCATCCCCCTTTGAGGTGTTAATGCTACAGCTATACCGTGCGGCAGATAACAAATAACCAATGTTACCTGTACCCACAGTGCACTGTACACTGCCTTTCTGTATCGAGCTATATTCAGTGTATTTACTTGGCTTGATCGTCCTTGAACAACATGGTTCTGAACATGAATTTGGTTATGACGCAGGGACATGAAAATTTTTGTGTAGGCACAGATTGTAGTAACTAAACAAAAAGCTGTACCTATATATACGTACAATGAAACTATAAGAATATTAAGAAAGGAGATAGATGCGCCGACAATGGACACAATCCAACCACCAATAACAATTGAACGTGTTCTTCTCAAAGTTACAACTTGTCTGTATCTGAGACCCTGCAGCAAAGCGAGAAGTCTGTCTACGCTTATTGCAGTCAATGTTGCCAACGACACTGAACACAAAGTAATACTTGGGAAATATGCTGTCAAATATGTGTAATAGCAAATATCCCATATTTTGTTCACCACAGATGTCCAATGAGCCACATACAGAGGCTCGACAATGATACCAAGACAAAGATCGGTTATCGCTAGGTTACGATACAGGAGTTTGGATGGCTGATGAATTGATGTGTCCTTGCGAAGGGCAACTAGGACCAGAGTATTCCCCAAAAATGCTGTAATTGACAAAAAAGTGTTAACGACAGAGAGAAAAACGAGCTCGCCATGTACCTCTCCAGTAAATTCCACAGAGCAGGAAAGTTCTGCAATTGTTTGCTGGTTTTCACCTCCAGTAAAATTTTTCATTTCCATGAATTTTCTGTGATGCGGCTACAGTCAACTGAACTCTTTTTTCATACATCTGTCCTCCTTATATGACTGTTACACTTTGTCAACAAACAATTTAAAATATTTGCTCTGTATTTTCAGTTTATTAAACCTTGGTGTTTATTAAATCTTGGTGTTGCCGTGCGATATGGAAGCAAATAGCACAATTGCCTGGGTTTTAGAAAACGAGTTAAACTGTTGGTAATAAAAAGTCTATTAACCAAGTCTTGATCGATAGTTCTGTTAAACATAGATTCAAATTGAGTAAAAAACGGTTTTCGTCAATTGCCAGAAGTTAAACTGACGCGCTCATAGGATGATCGCGGGCAGGTTGTCTCTGTCAGTAACTGTTGTACAAATGTTCAAAAAATGAGCCATAAAGTCTGGGTCATGTACGAGAAGGGAATTAAAGAGAATAGAACTTTCTTTACGTTCGTTCGAGCTTCGGGAATTAGAATGAAACGTGTTATTACTACAAATATAACAAACATGAAAAAAATTCTTGAATCCGATTGGCATTGGCTGAGAGCAATGCAGTTTTAGTAAACAGAAAGCAAGAACGAGAAAATTTTGCTAACGTAGGTGTTAAGTTTGCAAGCCGAGCATATGATATGCGGTGTCGTAAACTGCCGCTTATAACTAAGCCCTGGGATTATACATCTTCGTAAGGGGACAGGAAAGCTTCTAAATGGAGGGGCTTATAACCGAGGGGGATTATAGACGGAATGAAAAAAGCGCTTCAAAACAAGCTAAAGCAGTGTTGATTTAAAATGCGTTTTTTATTTACTGGAGTTTAATTCAGCTTACAAACATCATCATAAATCGAATTCATTTCAATACAAGTTAGAGGGGAGCTATAGTGGGGGTGGGGCTTACAATGATAGCACGTTTTTTTGTTTGTTTCAGATTAATGGGCCTGTTACTGGTAGAGCTTATATTAAAGTTGGGGGCTATTAAATGTTTCTATATTTTGTAGCTTCAAATTGCTTGTGCCGTTGTTCTATAATCAACTTTGACTGACGTTCACATAGATACCAGCAGTAATTTGGCCACATTTTCTTTGACGAGAAAGTCTTAACCGAGTATATCCTCAAACATGTCAAACTGAGTGGGCTATAACTTTTACATTTTGGGCGGTTTATTTGCAATTGCTTAAATTGCTATTTCACTACGTCAGGATCATATCTTCATTTAAATTGTTTTTTTAATTTATTTCCGCCGTTCACATTATCTCCCGGCCCGTCCAATTCGGATCTGTTATATGAAAGGCAAAATATCTAAAATTAAAAACGCCATGGTTACGTTCGTTTCGATGGAGTATAGTGAACCCAAAATATTAACATGGAACTTGCACCATCATTCACCATCACATTTAGCTGTCCTCTTTTGTCTCACAGAAAAATTAGCTCGCCATGTACCTCTCCTCGACTCTCCAGTGAATTTTGCAGGACAATACAGTTCTCTAATTGTTTGCTAGTTTGTCACTACCATGACTTTTCTCCGAAGCAACTACGTTTAAGCGAACCTTTTTTTAATATATCTGTCCTCCATATATGATAGCTTCATCATGTCAAAAACCAATTAGATATATGTGGGCTGTATTTTCATTTGGCAATGATTAAACGACAGAGTTATTGGCAATCTTGTTGCTTCCGTGATATTGGCAAAACCAATAGTACAATTGTCTTGTAGAAAACAAGCTAAACTGTCATGATCAGTCATCTGTTAAACAAAGATTCAAATTGATTAAAAATGGTTTGTTCAATTGCCAGAGGTTTAACTAACGCGCTCACAGGGTCAGTATACGTAGATTATTAATGTGCTACTAATCGTCTCATCGCAACCAAGAAGTCTGAGCAGTATTCACATGTTCGAAAAATGGCTAGGGTCAGTTAGTTTACGAGATGAGAATTAAAGAGAAAAAAAATGCTTTACGTTCGTTTAAGCATAGGGAATTATTTAAAGCGTAACCTGTAGTAAACACAGAGAAAAAACGAGGAAATGTAATGCAAAAACAAGGTAATAAAATGTTAATATATCAGAAAATGGAGTCCTGTGATTGGCTAATAAGCAACAGATATACATAACAACCAATTAGTTGCCACAACTCACAGGAAAATAATCAACCGGTATGAGCAGGCAGTTTCTAGGGTGTAAAAAGTAGAGTTTTATTAACACATGTGAATATACACTTTCTCATTGTCGTCTTCGCTTGGCCATTGCATTCAGCTGAGTTAAGCCCACATATATTGCCCTTCTCGTTTGGCTTTCCAATCTTATGTTCCTTGATGGCAATGGTCCGCCTTTTCTTTTTAATAAGGTTGATCGCTCCATGTAAAGGAATCTAAGACAGTCCTGGATTCTGGATTCCACGCCGCGGACTCCGGATTCCAGTCTTTGTCCAGTCAGTGGAACTTGGATTCTAGATTCCAAGTGCGATTTAGTGCGATTCCGGATTCTTGAGCTGTATTCTGGATTCCCAGGATTCCGGACTCCACAAACAAAAATTTCTCGGATTACAGAAACCGGATTCTCTGTTTACATTCGGTGAGGTTGAGGAAGGCCTTAAATAGCGCACTGCATGAAACTAGGGATTTTGAGATGCCACGACAGCGACGACAACGAGAACGTCAAAAAAGCAATTGGTTGAATAAGCAAAACAGCAACTCTGCACGTGCATCTCGCTTTTTTGTACATTTCATTACCGTCACTGTGCGACTACGGGAAAATGCCTAATTTCACGTTTTATGGAGGACGTAAACAAGCGACGGCTAAATTTTCTGTCTCTTTCTAAACTTGAATATGATTCCTAGGAATTCGACTCAAAAAGAGTTTGCTTGCATTTCACAAAGTAAACGAGTTCGAGTTATGCGCATTTGATGATTTTTTTTTAGAAAATGCGCGATATAATTATTAAATATTATTATTGGTAGTAATCACGATAGAGATTGAAAGAACGCAAATTCACTATGTAAGCGACGTTTTCGTGGCCGTGGCCGTCGTGGTATCTTACCTTGAAAGTGTTCGATAGCAATGGGAATTTTCATAAGAGTGTAAGACCCCAATCTGAAACTACCTCGTACAGCTATGATGTCGCCATTTCAGACGTTCACGATACGATCTATCTACTAGTGACACAGTTGATGTCACCGAGAATCTCGTCGCCAGGGAAGTTTGAAGTGCAAGTCTTAAACGAGACTCTTGACTTTCAGCTTAGGTTTCCTGTTGGGAAAGGAAGCGGTTTCAACAGACTGACCGTCAGCGGTAGCAAGGTGTTCATATTGAAGGAACATAAAGTGGTTGATCTATACCATGCAAGGAACGGTAGCTATGTTGGTTCGTTTAGTGAAGGGATAATCGAGTCTGCAGAGGAAATCACTGCGTCTAAAGATGGGCGAGTTATGGTGTTGGACTCAGACCAATCCTGTCACTTGTTCAATGTAGATGGACTACATCTTGCCAACTTCAGTGTCAACATCCAAGGAGATCGCTATTACCGCATTGCGTGCCACCCAGTTGGTGAACAGGTTAAAGTCGCTGGTGAAGAAAGAGAGACACACCTCCTTATAGTAGCAATATACACTGTCAATGGAGACTTTGAACGAAAGATTCAGCTGAACGAAACTTTAAACCATAATTTTTTTGGAACACAAAGCCCTGCATTAACAGTGTCCCAGCAGGGTCATATTACAGTGGCTTTTGAGGTAAAATGCGGTGGAAGAGTAACTGTGCTTTAAAATTATCGCACTTCTCAAAGAGACAACTAACTGTAAAGAGGATCTGGATAGGGGTACAAATGTCAGTTGTCAGTTAACAGTACCGGATCCAGACCTTGAGATAATGGGGGGGGGGGGGGGGGGGACGGATCCCCCGGGCCACTCCCCTGGATACGCCACTGGTTAAAATTTTAGGCTTTTTGTCAGTTGTCAGTTAAATGATTATTAAAAATTAACTATGAAACTTATTTGCATATTTTTGATCTGAATTTTAGCTAAAAGATCACATATAATGTAAATTAAACATTAAATTCAAAAACTGATGTAATAGTACGTTAATTTTTATCAGTTTTGCGATTGAGAGGATTTCAAGTAGCCCTCCATTTCTCAAGTCCTCCTCCACACAAACTTTTTTACTGGCCAGAGGTCAACATTTCCAACCAATAAGCCAACCAAAATTTGTACCTTTAGAATATATGGACGTAGATCGTAAGAAAGACCAAGAAACACCGCATCTGAATCATCTTGGTAAAAATTTACAACTGCTTTTATAACGCCCTCATTAGCAGCCATCGTGCATCCGTGCTGCTGCTAAGGTTACCCATATAAACGCATATTTGATCACATTTTCTGACTTAAAGAGTGGAACGATGTTTTAAAAGGTCTTAGAAACAGGTTTTGTAGGAAACAAGAAGGCGCTTACAGGTGCAGTCAGTCACGCTTGCTTGGAGATTAGATCGAGTAATGAGGAGGGGATTAATTCTACACGAAACAGGATTTACCCGCTAAAGCTTTTTTACATCCCACTTTATCGAAGTCGATACTTTTTATTTGTTTCTGAACTGTTTTAGTACGCGTGTTAGCGTCGACCAGAAATACGTCTGCGCACGCAGGCCATACGCGTGTATAAATACAGGAAAATTCAAGGGCCTCGATTCCAGAGAAATTACATCATTGCCAGAGATCAAAAGAGTGGTTTACATGGTACGTCAATTCAATCATCGCCGAAAATAAGTCGCATGCTCATCGCAAGACCATTTGTATGCAATGAAAGTTTACAACACCCGAACATGGCAGGTTTGTTAGTTCAGATTTTTATTTTTTTTTCAACCACTCAGTAGTATTCACTTGTTCCAAAGTAATTCGTTGACCGACACGTTTCGGAAAAGCTCTAAATTTAATTTTTTCTAAGCTTTCTTCGCAAAACCTGCGTGGCTTCGATCAGGCAACGATTCTTGGTCCCAGTTTCCACGATCTCAGCAAGGAACGCCTGACACAATGACCCCCCATTTGTGTATAGAATACGACGAAAAACCCTGGGGAGTACTTTCAGAAAAGTTGGGTGAGGGTGTGCGGCACCCTTCCTGAAACCCTTAACCTATTTCAGAAAAAAAATCTGTGATTTTCGTTACCCTATTTTAGACCTCATCAAAAACTTGGTACCCTATTTCAGACCTGAAGCCCTGGAGCCCGGCGCGTGACCGGAGCGCGTGACAAGCTGTTACGGCATAGACAAGGTTGGCGTAAACATTTAAAGGGAAATGGTCTTGTCGCCAAATGATGAAGAAGTAGCTTCCTCTAAAAAACATACCCAATTCACATACCCTATTTCAGACAAAAACGGTTAAAAAACCATACCTTTGGCGCCCAACATACCTATACAGCCCATATAAGGGAGTACGCCCCCCCCCCCCCCGGGCGAAAAATGCGTGGCAGATTATGAGTCTCACTGCTTACGCATGCGAGAGTAATAAAGGACAATCAGGTCCTTTGTCACTTGACAGTAAAACCCAAGGTAAATGTCAGTTATCGGTTAAATTTTAGGGAATCAAGTGTTCCCAAAGACCACTTAACAAGAAGTTTGGGCAACAAGTTTATTGAGTCCGATTCGACAACAAGTACACTGAGAAGCGAATGACGTCGTAACTGAATCAATAGACTCCCTAGGGAGGGAGGACTGGGTATTGTGCTTGCCTTTCGAATTGAGCTTATGACGGACTGTTTCATGCGGAGAGCTTTCAGATAAACTTTTCATGACGTCACTTATGATCGACGCGTAATTAATTAACCAAAATCAATTAATGTAATTATTGAACGAATTTTTTTGGTCAGTTAATATCTTGGCTATTCGTCAGTTGTCAGTTAACCCCATCCAGACCCTCTGTAAACAGATTCACCCAGAAGACATGCTGAAGGCAATTTTGTTATTCCTACAGTTTGCACTGGCGTGCAGTTAAAGCAACTCCTTCATATTTCCTGAAACAAGATGCACCTACTGCGGAGAAAGCAATTTTAGGACTGCTTCCGAGAATTTTTGCGCGTGAAACGTGTTTCTTTTCCAAGGCTAAGTGAGGAGGCTGGAGTTCAATGCGTGGTGTGGGAAACGAGTGTAGAACAGCGAGTGCGGGATGATGAGAAAGCCTCCGATTATAAAAGTCTCTGAATATGCGATTGCGAGGCAGACGGAGAGTGATTAAAACGTTTGTAAATAGACACAAAGTCGACACGGAGGTATAGAAGTTCCTCAATAGGTTTTTCGGGATCAGTGCAATTTCGTTGCGTTGCGTTACGTTATTTCAAAACGTCTAAAAGTGAATCTATTTCTGTGGGGGTTTGAACTTGCTTATTCGTTTCTTTTGTTCAGAATACGTAAGGTTTTTTTACAAATCATCGAAAAACATTTTCTTGGAGGTACATATTACATTTTTTGCTAGCCTTGTAATATGGTTTACAATTCCTGAGCTATTCCTGAGGGCTTTCCACTGCAAGTGAAAGGATCTGTTGGCATCTTTGAGAGTCCACACATGTTTTTACAATTCCGTCTCGTTTCTTCCAAGGATGTCAAATGATTTCTGTACCGTTCTTGGAAGTTAGTGGTTAGTCCAATGTATGATTCTGCTGTTGTCCCAGTCGTTATTAATTACAGCCCGGGGAGGCGGGGGAGTTACTTCCTTATAAGAGACTTATGGGGATGTGCCGCTGGATGAGGTCGCATTTTCACGAATGGTTTGGCTATAAAGGAGTTGCATTTTCAATAGAGTTACAAGAATGGGGTAGCACATTTTCGGATTTTTCGGGTAAGAAAGGCCTTCATATTTACCGTTAGCAAACGTACCAGAATGTTTGCACCGTAGGTGAAAAGTAAAGTGTTCTTTATTCAATTTCAAAAAACTGGGTCAATTCATTTTAAAGGTGTTATAAGGTAGATCAAGAGAGGGATAGATACATAAATAGAAAGTGACTACAATTACCCCTCCCCCCCCCCCCCCTGCGGTCACATTTGTCGCAGGCATTTACCCTCAAGAAACCGGAATGCCCTCTTGAAGGTAAATTATTATTTTGATTCACCAAAAAATTAATTGGTCAATTATCAACGTGTGTGACGCGCAACGCAAATAGCTGCAAATTATCAAGCAACAGGTAAATTTTCAAATCGAAGCAGTTTTCTCGCCGCTTTTTTCCGCGAGACATGCTGTCTTGTCATGCAGGCCCGTAAGGAACGAATTTGAAAGTGAGAGGGGACAAAAGTTAGCAGTGCTGGTGGCGTACTCAACTGTTATATGGACCCAAGGCCCATTTTTGTAAAAGAGGGGGTTCGAAGGGCCATGGTGATGTTTCATTCTTTAAGCACTGTATATACGTCTTCTTTAACTCTTAGCTGAGAAAGTTTTTCGCTTTTGCTACTAATTCCTGCAATAATTCGACCTCGCAACAGACTTTATTTTGGATAAAATAATTCATACGATGGCAAATAACAACAGTAGGTAATAGTTAGTCATCTGAGCAATCCCCCGAAGGGGGACTGCTGACAGCCCCTTCTCCTCCATTGATATCACATTACCATGTGGGTATTCTTAGTTTGCAACCACGTGATAAGGCGGCCATGTTGGGGGTCAGTACAATAGAAATGTTTTCTCAAAGGATTTAAATGAAAATAGAGGTTACTTCCCAGAGGAAGAGACATGCTTTTGTTCTTGACGACCAAGATGGCCGCTGTGACGTCACCTGCAAACTAGAAGTATAAGGAGCCACTTTTCATTATATCTAAAAACAAAAGCCTTCGTGTGCTCGCAAGCTTTTATTAAAATGACCTGTGTTAGGAAACAGAACACTGTTAATGTGTATTTATTCGCCATCAAATTTAACTTACATCATGTACTGGCCCTCATTATCCCACAATAAACATTGTTCGATTTTGAGAAAGGATTCCGGGGGAAAAGCAATATTTTTGCGCCTTAACTGAACTTATGACGTTTGTTAAACTTGATTATACTATGAACATATAGTGGCTTTTTTGGTTATCAACAGCTGTTATTTATGCAGTGTATTCTCAAGATAAGTTCGCCGTGTACCTCTTCAGTAAATTCCGCAGAACAGTAAAGCTCTCTGATTGTCTTCTGGCTTTAAAAGACATTAGTCAAAAGAGTTTGTCGGTGTGATGTTGCGGGCAAGTGAGCTGTTCTCTTTAAGAATATGTGCCTGCTTCGTAGTCTTCATTGCCATAGAACTAATTAGCTAACTGAGTAGTTTTAGTGATATTTTCATTTTGTTTTATGATTATTAAACTTTTTAACATAAACAAATGATTTTGTTTGTGTCTTTACAATCTGCAATGAAACAGAAAACAATCTTAAAGGTGCAATTCGGACTAGAGCATTTGTCTGGTTTTCTTATATATATTTTCTTATCAAGTTCGTTATTACGTGGTTAGTAACTATGTTCTTAGTCTAAGTCTTAGTTGATACAGAAGTATAGTTGTTGTACTGTTTCTTTTACAGCTTGTCTCACTTCTGTGATCTTCCAGCTGTACAGAAACGGGTTTAACGACGAGTTTAAATACACTAAAGTAGCTGTACATTGCAAAGCAAGGTAAGTAGATAAAGGCATCCCTCTTTGAGGTGTTAAAGCTACAGCTATAACGAAAGGCAGATAACAAATAACCAATGTTACCTGCACCCACAGTGTACTGTACACTGCCTTTCTGTATCGAGCTTTATTCAGTGTATTTGCTTGGCTCGATTGCCCTTGAAAAACATCGTTCCGACCATGAATTTGGTTATGACGCAGAGACATGAAAATTTTTGTGTAGGCACAGATTGTAGTAACTAAACAAAAAGCTATAACAATATATTGGTACAATGAAAATCTAAGAAGATTCAGAAAGGATGTAGATGCACCGACAACAGACACAATCCAACCACCAAAAGCAATTAAACGTGTTCTTTTCAAAGTTACAAATTGTCTGTATCTGAGACCCAGCAGCAAAGCGAGAAGTCTGTCCACGCTTATTGCAGTCAGTGTTATCAACGTCACTCCACACAAAGTATCTCCTGCGAAATATGCTGTCAAAGTTGTGTAATAGCAAATATCCCATCTTTCGTTCACCACGGATGTCCAATATGCAACGCTTAGAGGCTCCGCAACGATACCAACGCAAAGATCGGTTATCGCTAGGTTACAATACAGGAGTTTGGATGGCGGATGAATTGATGTGTCCTTGTGAAGGGCAACTAGGATCAGACTATTCCCTCAAAATGCTGTAATTGACAAAACAGTGTTAATGACAGCGAGAAAAACAAGTTCGCCATGTACCCTTTCAGTAAGGTCAACAGAGCAGTTAATTTGTGTTTTGCAGTTGTTAGCAGGTTTTCACCTCTAGTAAAATTAGTCATTTCCATGACTTTTCTGCGATACGCGGCTACAGTTAACTGAGCTCTTTTTTAATACATCTGTCCTCCTTATATGGCTGCTACACCTTGTTAACAAACAATTTAAAATATTTGCTCTGTATTTTCTGTTTATTAAACCTTGGTGTTTTTTAAATCTTGGTGTTGCCGTGCGATAAGGAAGCAAATAGCACAATTGCTTGGGCCCGGTTGTATAAAACGTCCGTAACAACTACGGGTAAACGTACGTGCACTCGTAACGTAAGTCAGTTGCATGAAATAACTTAAGTGGTCCACTTAGGGAATTCACTTGAGTGGTTGCACTTACGATTTTCGTAAGTGTTCACTTAAGTGTCGTTTATGCAACAGAAATTGCGGGCGTTGCATAAAACTTTTTTTACTGGAAAAATGGCACGTAAATTTACGGGACCTATGTAGGTCCCGTATCGCTACTGTTTTTACTAAATTTAACGAGATCTTTTACTGAGAAGTGAAAAAAAAGTATTTTTCTTCACTTAATTCGTTCTAACGCGCTTTCTTAACCTCTGATGTACACTTTTGTGAAAAAAGAAGAAGAACTATCATTTTCAGTAGATATTGAAGAAAAATAACGTTTGCATGCAAATTTCATTTTTTGAGAGGCTTAAAAATGTTCTAAACGACTTTTAACTTTCTTTACACTCACCGATGGTTAGCTTAAAAAAAAAGAGTGAATCATTAATGAAGTACTATATCAAGGTTACGTGCGCTCTTAAGTGAGCCCGTAAGTTACCACGTAAAACAGAAACTTACGAGAGTGGTAAGTGCGTTCCATGCAACACCCGTAGGTATACCCATAACGGATTCGTAAGTGATCTACTTAAGTGAGCACTTTTAAAGTGCAGGTTTTATGTAACCGGGTCCTGGCCTTTAGAAAACGAGTTAAACTGTTAGTAATAAAAAGTCGATTAACCAAGTCTTGATCGATAAGTCTGTTAAACATAGATTCAAACTGAGTGGAAAGCGGTTTTCGTCAATTGCCAGAAGTTAAACTGATCTCACAATTAACATTGTTGAATTTTGAAAAAGCAATATTTGGGAAAAGTACTTTCTTTGCGCCCTGATTAGTTTTTACCAACCTGAACTTATGACGTTTGTCTTAATTATAACATAGTGGTTCTTGTTTGATAAACAGCTGCTATTTATGCTACTATATTTTATAGTTTCCTGTCAAGTTCGGTCGGTGGTTTACAACTGGTAGTCTTAATGCCATAAGTCTTAGTCTAAGTCATAGTTGATACAGAAGTGTATTTGTTGTAATGTTTCTTTTACAGCTTGTCTCACTTCTGTGTTGGGGGCTTTTAAATGTTTCTATGTTTTGTAGCTTCAAATTGCGTGTACCGTTTTTCTATAATCAGCTTTGACTGACGTTCACATGGATACCAGCAGTAATTTGGCTACATTTTCTTTGACGAGGAAGTCTTAACCGAGTGTGATATTCCCAAACATGTCAAACTGTGCGGGCAATAACTTTTACATTTTGGGCGGTTTATTTGCAATTTCTTAAAAATTGCTATTTCACAAATCAAGATTATATCTTTATTTAAATTGTTTTTAAATTTATTTCCCTCGTTCACATCATCTCCCGGCGCGTCCAATTCGGATCTGTTATATGAAAGGTAGAATATTAAAAATTGAAAACGCCATGGTGACGTTCATTTCGTTTGAGTATAGTGAACCCAAAATATTAACACGGAACTTGCACCATCACTCAACATCATATTTAGCTGTCCTCCTTTGTGTTAGAGAAAAATTAGCTCGTCATGTACCTCTCCTCGACTCTCCAGTGAATTTTGCAGAACAATACAGTTCTCTAATTGTTTGCTAGTTTGTCATTACCATGACTTTTCTCCGAAGCAAATACGTTCAAGAGAACCTTTTTTAATACAGTAGATCTGTTTTTCTTATATGATAGCTTCATCATGTCAAAAACCAATTAGATACAGTGTACGTGGGCTGTTTTTTCATTTTTATTAAACGACAACAGAGTTATTTGCAATCTTGTTGCTGCTGTGCAATTGGCAAAACAAATAGCATAATAGTTTCCTATCAGTTTCCTACTAGGTTTGTTAGTAAAGGTTCCTTTGACAAGCTAAAACTATACTTTCTGGACGGCTTTTTACAACTGGTAGTCTTAATTCCATAAGTCTTAGTCTAAGTCTTAGTTGATACGGAAGTGTAGTTGTAATATTTCTTTTACAGCTTGTCTCACTTCTATGATCTTCCAGCAGTACAGAAACGGGTTTAACGACGAGTTTAAATACACTAAAGTAACTGTAAATTCCCTAGCAAGGTAGGTAGATATAAGCATCCCCCCTTGACGTGTTCTGAAAGCTACAGCTATACTGTACGGCAGATAACAAATAAGCAATGTTGCCTGCACCCACAGTGCACTGTACACTGCCTTTTTGTATCGAGCTATATTCAGTGTATTTGCTTGGCTCGATTGTCCTTGAACAACATGGTTCTGAACATGAATTTGGTTGTGACGCAGAGACATAAAAATTTTTATGTAGGCACAAATTGTAGTAACTAAACAAAAAGCTGTAGCAATATATTGGTACAATGAAAGTATACGAAGATTAAGAAAGGAGATAGATACACCGACAGTCGACACAATCCAACCACTAATAGCAATTAAACATGTTCTTTTCAAAGTCACAACTTGTCTGTATCTGAGACCCAGTAGCAAAGCGAGAAGTCGGTCCACGCTAATTGCAGTCAGTGTTATCAACGACACTCCACACAAAGTAACACCTACGAAATATACTGTCAAAGATGCGTAATAGCAAATATCCCATCTTTTGTTCACCACAGAAATCATACAAGCAACATACAGAGGCTCCCCCATGATATCAACACAAAGATCAGTTATCGCTAGGTTACGATACAGGAGTTTGGATGGCGGATGAATTGATGTGTCCTTGTGTAGGGCAACTAGGATCGGAGCGTTCCCTAAAAATGCTGTAATGGACAAACAAGTGTTAACGACAGAGAGAAAAATGAGCTCGCCATGTACCTCTCCAGTAAATTCTGCAGAGCAGAAGAATTCTACAGCTGTTTGCAGGTTTTCACCTCCAGTGAAATTTTTCATTTCCATGACTTTTCTGCAATTCGGCTGACAACTGAACTCTTTTTAAATATATCTCTGATATATCTGTCCTCCTTATATGACTGCTACACCTTGTCAGCAAACAATTAAATATTTGCTCTGTTTTTTCAGTTTATTAAACGACGGAATTCGACAATCTTGCTGTTGCCTTTGTTTTGCTGTGCGATTAAGGAGCAAATAGCACAATTACCTGGCTTTTAGAAAACGAGCTAAACTGTTAGTAATAAGAAGTCTATTAACCGTACCAAGTCTTGATCGATAGTTTTGTTAAGCATATATTCAAATTGAGTAGAAAACGGGTTTTCATCAATTGCCAGAAGTTAAACTGACGGGCGCGGCGCGCTCATAGGGTCATCGCAGACACCGAAGTCTCATTAACAATGTAGAAATGTTCAAATAATGGGCTCTAAAGTCTGGGGCATTTACGAGATGGGAATTAAAGAAAACAAAACGTTCGTTCTAGCTTAGGAAATTAGAATGTAGCCTGTTTTTATCATAATAAAAATCATGAATATATATATATATATATATATATATATATATATATATATATATATATATATATATATATATATATATATATATATATATATATATATATATATATTGAATTTGACGATTAGCTGAGGGCAATGCAGTTTTAGTAAACATACTCTACTGTGAGAGGAAGAAAGAGAAAATTTCGCTAAAGGAGGTTTTAAGTTTGTGAGCCGAGCATATGATATGCGGTGCCGTACACTGCCGCTTAAAAGCCCTGGGATTACACATCTTCGTAAGGGGTTTTGGGAGGGCTTATAAATTAAACGGAGGGGCTATAATTATATCCCAGGGGGATTATAATGGGAATGGAAAAAGCTGTTCGAAACAAGCTAACGCAGTGCTGATTTAAATATGTTTTGCAGTTACTGGTAAACGCTTCAAAATATCATAATATATCACATTCATTTCAATACAAGTTAGAGGGGAGCTTATATTGGCGAGCCTGTTACTGGTGGGGCTTATATTAAAGTTGGGGGCTTTTAAGTGTTTCTGTATTTTGTAGCTTCAAATTGCTTGTGCCGTTTTTCTTCAGCTTTGACTGACGTTGACATGGATACCAGCACTAAATTGGCTAGAAGAGGAAGTCTTAACCGAGTATATCCCTAAACATGTTAGACTGTGTGGGCTATAACTTTAACATTTTGGGCGGTTTATTTGCAATTGCTTAAATTGCTATTTCACTACGTCAAGATTATATCTTCATTTAAATTGTTTTTTAAATTTATTTCCCCCATTCACATCATCTCCCGGCGCGTCCAATTCGGATCTGTTATATAATACGAAAGGTAGAATATTTAAAATTAAAAACGCCATGTTGATATTCATTTCGATTGAGTATAGTGAACCCAAAATATTAACACGGAACTTGCACCATAATTCACCATCATATTTAGCTGTCCTTAGAGAAAAATTAGTCCGTCATGTACCTCTCCTCGACTCTCCAGTGTATTTTGCAGAACAATACAGTTCTCTAATTGCTTGGTAGTTTGTCATTACCATGACTTTTCTCCGAAGCAACTACGTTCAAGCGAACCTTTTTTTAATATATCTGTTTTCCTTATGTGAAAGCTTCATCATGTTGAAAACCAATTAGATATGCGGTGGGCTGTATTTTCATTTTATTAAACGACGGAGTTATTGGAAATCTTGTTGCTGCCGTGTAATTGGCAAAACAAATAGCGGTAATGGGTCCAAATAGCACAATTGTCTGGTTTTTAGAAAACGAGCTAAACTGTCATGATCAGTGATACAAAGTTTATTAACGGAGTCTTGATCGATACATCTGTAGAACAAAGATTGAAATTGATTAAAAATGGCTTTTTATTAATGTACTACTAATCGTCTCATCGAAGACAGGAAGTATTAACAGTTTTGCCTTTTATTTATTCATTATGTTTAGTCTTAGTTTAGGGAGGGAGCTCATATAATAAGCCCCAAGGTTTCCATTTGAGCTTCAACGCCGGAAAAGTTTTTTTAAATTCTTTTACTTGCAATTTACGTCTCTTTATAATCTTTAAATAACATTTTTGTAATATATTGAATGTCTGTATGTATTTGTATTTTTTTTCTGGCAAAAAAAGAAAATAAACTCAAACTAAACTGAAACTGAAACTGCTTCAGAACTTAGGGAATTATTTGAATCTGACCTGTTTTTCATCATAATAATAGACATGAAAAACAATTCTTAAATCTGAGGATTGGCTGAGAGCCATGTAGTTGTATTAAACACAGAGCAAAAACGAGGAAATATAATGCAAAGACAAGGTAATAAAATGTAAATAATATATATCATAGAGTTGAGTCCAGTGATGAAAAGGCGCCGCCGAGCTTCACATCTCGGTAGATTTAATTTGTGGAATAACGGCCGCCGAGCTTCACAACTCGGTAGACCTTCCGAAAACAGATTGACCCTGAAGTCATGCTGAAGGGTATTTTTTCTAGTTCTACAGTTTGCACTGGGGTGCCGTCAAGCAACTCAGCCAAGTTTTGTGGAACAAGATGCAACTACTGCGGCAAAAGCAATTTTTAAGACTGCTTCTGAGAATTTTTGCGCGTGAAACGTGTTTCTTTTCCAAAGCTAAGTGAAGAGGGTGGAGTTCAATGCGGGGTGTGGGAAACGAGTGTAAAATGATGGGTAGGCCTCCGAACTTAAAAATTTCTGAATATACCTTTGCGAGAGGCTGGTGATGAGGCAGACGCAGAGTGATTAAAAACTTGGTAAATAGACACAAAGTTGACACGGAGGTATAGAGGCTCCCAATGGGTTTTTCGGCATCCGTGCGGTTTCGTTGCGTTGCGTTACGTTATTCTAAAATTTCTGAGAGTGAATCTATTTCTGTAGGGGCATGAACTTGCAACTTCCTTTCTTTTGTTCAGAGTACATAGGTAATTTTTTACAAATGATAAAAATGTTTTCTTTCTGAGTACTTTCCCCTGCACGTGAAAGGATCTGTTGGCATCTTTGAGGATCTACACATGTTTGGACAGTTCCGTCTCGTTTCGTCTGTTCGCGTGTCGGAAGGATGTCAAGTGATCTGATTTCTGTACTGTTCTTTGAAGTTAGTGGCTACTGAGTCCAATGTATGATTCTGTTGTTGTTCCAGTCGTTACAGTCGCTTTGTAAATCACGTTTTGTCTGAGGCAATTACCGTCAAGAAACCGGAATGCCCTCTTGAAGGTAATTGCCTGCAACCGACTAACTTTAAAGAACGGTGCAGAAATCACTTGACATAATTAAAATTGTGACTCGTTGAAATACTTCTAGGGACCACTGCTGACTTAGTGCCCGGCGTCAGATAAAGGCTTTTAATCGGCCTTTTAATGATTTTTCGTTGTTTTAAATTGCCAAGTAGTAGAGTGAGATAAATTTTTTGCTAAACCAAGTTCAAAAATACAGGTAAAACTATATTATTATTTAATATATATACTTTCCCCATATACAGCAACCTGTACATAGCACCTCCATCCGTTGTTCGATTAGTTTACAGCTTGTTGGCTGTTGTTCTTCTTCTCTTTTTTAAAGTAAACTATATTACGTAGGCTAGTAAGCAATCCATAATTCGAGGTAAACCTTTCTCGGTTTGCCGGACAGCTACCGATGGCTACGATTGATGCACTTACGTAAAATAATTATTCAAATTAAAGTTTAGTTACAAATAAAGTGAAAACAACGAAAGACAACCATTTCTCCGAGAAGATAAGTTTTTATCATGAATCAATTGGCCAAATCAACGTGTTCCTGTTTTTCTGTGTGACGCGCAATTCAAATTACCAAGCACAGCCAACCTACTTTCAAATCGAAGCAGTTTTCTCGCCGCTTTTTTTCCCGAGATATGCTGTCTTGTCATGCAGACCCGTAGGAACGAATTTGAAAGTGAGAGGGGACAAAAGTTAGCAGTGCCGGTGACGTACATTTTTGTAAAGGAGGGGGTTTCGTGCCCTAGGGCCATGGGTGATGTTCCATCGTTTAAGCATTGTATATGAGTCTTCTTTGGCTCTTAGCTGAGAAAGTACTTCGCTTTTGCTACTAATTCCTGCAATAATTCGACGTCGCAACAGACTTTATTTTGGATAAAACAATCGATACGATGGCAAATAACAACAGTAGGTAACATTTAGTCATCTGAGCAATCCACCGATGAGGACTGATGACAGCCCCTTCTCCTCCACTGATATTACATTACCATGTGGATATTCTTAGTTTTCAACCACGTGACAAGGCGACCATGTTGGGGGTCAGTACAATAGAATTGTTTTCTCGAATAATTTACATGAAAATAGAGGTTACTTCCCAGAGAAGAGAAATGCTTTTGTTCTTGACGACCAAGATGGCCGCTGTGACGTCACCTGCAAACCAGAAGTATAAGGGTTCACTTTTCATTATACCTAAAACCAAAAGCCTTCGTATGCTCGCCAGCTTTTATAAAAATGACCTGTGTTAGGCAACAGAACAACGTTAATGTGTATTTATTGGCCATCAAATTATCCCACAATAAACATTGTTCGATTTTGAAAAAGCATTCGGAAAAGTAATATTTTTGTGCCCTGATTAGTTTTACCAAACTGAACTTATGACGTTTGTTTAACTTGATTATACTATGAACATAGTGCCTTTTATGGTTATCAACAGCTGTTATTTATACAGTGTGTTTTCAAGATAAGTTCGCCGTGTACCTGTCCAGTAAATTGAGCAGAACAGTAAAGCTCTCTGATTGTCTTCTGGCTTTAAAAAACATTAGTCAAAAGAGTTTGTCGGTGTGATGTTGCGAGCAAGTGAGCTGTTCTTTTTAAGAATATGTGCCTGCTTCGTAGTCTTCACTGCCATAGAACTAATTAGCTAACTGAGTAGTTTTAGTGATATTTTCATTTTGTTTTATGATTATTAAACTTTTTAACATAAACAAATGATTTTATTTGTGTCTTTACAATCTGCAATGAAACAGAAAACAATCTTAAAGGTGCAATTCGGACTAGAGCATTTGTCTGGTTTTCTTATATATATTTTCTTATCAAGTTCGTTAGTAACCATGTTCTTAGCCTAAGTCTTAGTTGATACAGAAGTATAGTTGTTGTACTGTTTCTTTTACAGCTTGTCTCACTTCTGTGATCTTCCAGCAGTACAGAAACGGGTTTAACGACGAGTTTAAAAACACTAAAGTAACTGTAAATCCCCTAGCAAGAAACGAAGATAAAGGCATCCCCCTTTGAGGTGTTAATGCTACAGCTATACCGTACGGCAGATAACAAATAACCAATGTTACCTGCACCCAAAGTGCACTGTACACTGCCTTTCTGTATCGAGCTATATTCAGTGTATTTGCTTGGCTCGATCGTCCTTGAACAACATGGTTCTGAACATGAATTTGGTTATGACGCAGGGACATGAAAATTTTTGTGTAGGCACAGATTGTAGTAACTAAACAAAAAGCTGTAGCTATATATACGAACAATGAAACTATAAGAATATTAAGAAAGGAAGTAGATGCGCCGACAATAGACACAATCCAAACACCAATAACAATTGAACGTGTTCTTTTCAAAGTTACAACTTGTCTGTATCTGAGACGCAGTAGCAAAGCGAGAAGTCTGTCTACGCTTATTGCAGTCAATGTTACCAATGACACTGAACACAAAGTAATACTTGGGAAATATGCTGTCAAATATGTGTAATAGCAAATATCCCATATTTTGTTCACCACAAATGTCCAATGAGCCACGTACAGAGGCTCGACAATGATACCAACACAAAGATCAGTTATCGCTAGGTTACGATACAGGAGTTTGGATGGCTGATGAATTGATGTGTCCTTGCGAAGGGCAACTAGGACCAGAGTATTCCCCAAAAATGCTGTAATTGACAAAAAAGTGTTAACGACAGAGAGAAAAACGAGCTCGCCATGTACCTCTCCAGTAAATTCCACAGAGCAGGAAAGTTCTGCAATTGTTTGCTGGTTTTCACCTCCAGTAAAATTTTTCATTTCCATGAATTTTCTGTGATGCGGCTACAGTCAACTGAACTCTTTTTTAATATATCTGTCCTCCTTATATGACTGCTGCACTTTGTCAACAAACAATTTAAAATATTTGCTCTGTATTTTCAGATTATTAAACCTTGGTGTTTATTAAATCTTGGTGTTGCCGTGCGATATGGAAGCAAATAGCACAATTGCCTGGGTTTTAGAAAACGAGTTAAACTGTTGGTAACAAAAAGTCTATTAACCAAGTCTTGATCGATAGTTCTGTTAAACATAGATTCAAATTGAGTAAAAAACGGTTTTCGTCAATTGCCAGAAGTTAAACTGACGCGCTCATAGGATGATCGCGGGCAGGTTGTCTCTGTCAGTAACTGTTGTACAAATGTTCAAAAAATGAGCCATAAAGTCTGGGTCATGTACGAGAAGGGAGTTAAAGAGAATAGAACTTTCTTTACGTTCGTTCGAGCTTCAGGAATTAGAATGAAACGTGTTATTACTACAAATATAATAAACATGAAAAAAATTCTTGAATCTGATTGGCATTGGCTGAGAGCAATGCAGTTTTAGTAAACAGAAAGCAAGAACGAGAAAATTTTGCTAACGTAGGTGTTAAGTTTGCAAGCCGAGCATATGATATGCGGTGTCGTAAACTGCCGCTTATAACTAAGCCCTGGGATTATACATCTTCGTAAGGGGTCAGGAGGGCTTCTAAATGGAGGGGCTTATAACCGAGGGGGATTATAGACGGAATGGAAAAAGTGCTTCAAAACAGGCTAAAGCAGTGTTGATTTAAAATGCGTTTTTCATTTACCGGACTTTAATTCAGCTTACAAACATCATAATAAATCGAATTCATTTCAATACAAGTAAGAGGGGAGCTTATATTGTGGGGGTGGGGCTTACAATGATAGCACGTTTTTTTTTGTTTCAGATCATAGGCCTGTTACTGGTGGAGCTTATATTAAAGTTGGGGGCTTTTAAATGTTTCTATATTTTGTGGCTCTTTTGTAGCTTCAAATTGCTTGTGCCGTTTTTCTATAATCAACTTTGACTGACGTTCACATAGATACCAGCAGTAATTTGGCTACATTTTCTTTGACGAGAAAGTCTTAACCGAGTATATCCTCAAACATGTCAAACTGAGTGGGCTATAACTTTTACATTTTGGGCGGTTTATTTGCAATTGCTTAAATTGCTATTTCACTACGTCAGGATCATATCTTCATTTAAATTGTTTTTTTAATTTATTTCCGTTGTTCACATTATCTCCCGGCCCGTCCAATTCGATCTGTTATATGAAAGGCAAAATATCTGGAGTATAGTAAACCCAAAATATTAACATGGAACTTGCACCATCATTCACCATCATATTTAGCTGTCCTCTTTTGTCTCACAGAAAAATTAGCTCGCCATGTACCTCTCCTCGACTCTCCAGTGAATTTTGCAGGACAATACAATTCTCTAATTGTTTGCTAGTTGGTCATTACCATGACTTTTCTCCGAAGCAACTACGTTCAAGCGAACCTTTTTTAAATATATCTGTCCTCCTTATATGATAGCTTCATCATGTCAAAAACCAATTGGATATATGTGGGCTGTATTTTCATTTGGCAGTGATTAAACGACAGAGTTATTAGCAATGTTGTTGCTGCCGTGATATTGGCAAAACCAATAGTACAATTGTCTTGTAGAAAACAAGCTAAACTGTCATGATCAGTCATCTGTTTAACAAAGATTCAAATTGATTAAAAATGGTTTGTTCAATTGCCAGAGGTTTAACTGACGCGCTCACAGGGTCAGTATACGTAGATTGTTAATGTGCTACTAATCGTCTCATCGCAACCAAGAAGTCTGAGCAGTATTCACATGTTCGAAAAATGGCTAGGGTCAGTTGGTTTACGAAATGAGAATTAAAGAGAAAAAAAATGCTTTACGTTCGTTTAAGCATAGGGAATTATTTAAAGTGTAACCTGTAGTAAACACAGAGAAAAAACGAGGAAATGCAATGCAAAAACAAGGTAATAAAATGTTAATATATCAGAAAATGGAGTCCTGTGATTGGCTAATAAGCAACAGGTATACATAACAACCAATTAGTTGCCACAACTCACAGGAAAATAATCAACCGGTATGAGCGGGCAGTTTCTAGGGTGTAAAAAGTAGAGTTTTATTAACACACGTGAATATACACTTTCTCATTGTCGTCTTCGCTTGGCCATTGCATTCAGCTCAGTTAAGCTCACATATATTGCCCTTCTCGTTTGGCTTTCCAATCTTATGTTCCTTGATGGCAATGGTCCGTCTTTTCTTTTTAATAAGGTTGATCGCTCCATGTAAAGGAATCCAAGACAGTCCTGGACTCTGGATTACACGCCGCGGACTCCGGATTCCAGTCTTTGTCCAGTCAGTGGAACTTGGATTCTAGATTCCAAGTGCGATTTAGTGCGATTCCGGATTCTTGAGCTGTATTCTGGATTCAGAAGCCCAGGATTCCGGATTCCACAAACAAAAATTTCTCGGATTACAGAAACCGGATTCTCTGTTTACATTCGGTGAGGTTGAGGAAGGCTTTAAATAGCGCACTGCATCAAACTAGGGATTTTGAGATGCCACGACAGCGACGACAACGAGAACGTCAAAAAAGCAATTGGTTGAATAAGCAAAACAACAACTCTGCACGTGCATCTCGCTTTTTTGTACATTTCATTACCGTCACTGTGCGACTACGACGGGAAAATGCCTAATTTCACGTTTTATGGAGGACGTAAACAAGCGACGGCTAAATTTTCTGTCTCTTTCTGAACTTGAATATGATTCTTAGGAATTCGGCTCAAAAAGAGTTTGCTTGCATTTCACAAAGTAAACGAGTTCGAGTTATGCGCATTTGATGATTTTTTTTTAGAAAATGCGCCATATAATTATTAAATATTATTATTGGTAGTAATCACGATAGAGATTGAGAGAACGCAAATTCACTATTTAAGCGACGTTTTCGTGGCCGTGGCCGTCGTGGTATCTTACCTTGAAAGTGTTCGATAGCAATGGGAATTTTCATATGAGTGTAAGACCCCAATCTGAAACTACCTCGTACATCTATGATGTTGCCATTTCAGACGTGGACGATACGATCTATCTACTAGTGACACAGATGATGTCACCGAGAATCTCGTCGCCAGAGAAGTTTGAAGTGCAAGTCTTAAACGAGACTCTTGACTTTCAGCTTAGGTTTCCTGTTGGGAAAGGAAGCGGTTTCAACAGACTGACCGTCAGCGGTAGCAAGGTGTTCATATTGAAGGAACATAAAGTGATTGATCTATACCATGCAAGGAACGGTAGCTATGTTGGTTCGTTTAGTGAAGGGATAATCGAGTCTACACAGGAAATCACTGCGTCTAAAGATGGGCGAGTTATGGTGTTGGACTCAGACCAATGCTGTCACTTGTTCAATGTAGATGGACTACATCTTGCCAACTTTAGTGTCAACACCCCAGGAGATCACTATTACCGCATTGCGTGCCACCCAGTTGGTGAACAGGTTAAAGTCGCTGGTGAAGAAAGAGAGACACACCTCCTGATAGTAGCAATATACACTGTCACTGGAGACTTTGAACGAAAGATTCAGCTGAACGAAACTTTAAACCAAAATTTTTTTGGAACACAAAGCCCTGCATTAACAGTGTCCCAGCAGGGTCATATTACAGTGGCTTTTGAGGTAAAATGCGGTGGAAGAGTAACTGTGCTTTAAAATTATCGCACTTCTCAAAGAGACAACTAAATGTAAAGAGGATCTGGATGGGGGTACAAATGTCAGTTGTCAATTAACAGTACCGGATCCAGACCTTGAGGTAATGGGGGGGGGGGGGGGGATGGATCCCCCGGGCCACTCCCCTGGATCCGCCACTGGTTAAAATTTTAGGCTTTTTGTCAGTTGTCAGTTAAATGATTATTAATAATTAACTATGAAACTTATTGGTATATTTTTTATCCGACTTGTAGTTAAAAGAGCACATATAATGTAAATTAAACATTAAATTCAAACACTGATGTAATAGTACGTTAATTTTTATCAGTTTTGTAATTGACAGGATTTCCAGTAGCCCTCCATTTCTCAAGTCTTGTGTTACTCTCCTCCACACAAACTTTTTTACTGGCCAGAGGTCAACATTTCCAACCAATAAGCGAACCAAAATTTGTACCTTCAGAATATATGGACGTAGATCGTAAGAAAGACCAAGAAACACCGCACCTGAATCATCTTGGTAAAAATTTACAACTGCTTTTATAACGCCCTCATTAGCAGCCATCGTGCATCCGTGCTGCTGCTAAGGTTACCCATATAAACCAAGAGACTATAAAGGGGACAGAGAGGGCATCCCCCATATACACCCTATTCCATAGGTAATTCGTCTCGGGTTATTTTTAGAATCGGGATAAAGTTACCTCGCGCGAGGCGTGGATGTTTCGTGGAGGTTTCGCATGACCAAACGCCGTGCAAAACATGTCGGGCGAGAGGCAATGAAAGCGTAAAAAGTTCGAGAGCATTCCTGAATATTGAAGCGAAATGAGTCGGCGCTCACCTGGGAAAAAGGAATCGCTGGGCTCTTTGACAACCCGTGAAATCAGTTTAACTCGAAGTTGTCGTAACCTCAGTGCTTTAATAAAATGAGAAATTTCGCCGGTCTATTGAAACCGGTCGTTTGTACAATTTAGGGAGTTTAAGATCCAACGACGCGGACGACAACTAGAACGTCAAAAAAACAATAGGTTTAATTAGCAAAACAAAAACTTCGCACGTGCAACACACTTTTTTGTTCATTTCTTTCCCGTTTTTGCACGACTACGACGTGAAAATGCCTAATTTCGCGTTTTATGGACGACGTAAATAAGCAACGACGAATTTTATTTCTCTTTCTGAGCTTGAATATGGTCCCTTGAAATTCAGCTTTAGGAGGGTTCGCCTACAATTGACAAAGTAAGTGGGTAGGAATAATCGCTATAAAGACTGAAAAAAATAAACATCAAACCAGAAATTGCTCTCTTCAAACAGTAAATTATAAATGATCCTGAGAGAATATTCAGTGTGTTAAGGATCTCCCTGCTCTACTGTTAGCTCTATACAAGAGAGGAAGGGCGATTCTTTTTTAATTTCGGTTTCGCTGACACAGCTTTCTCAGAAATCTCGCTGTAGTCGTTTTCGTCGACAAAAGGAATAGCAAAATCGCTCTCCTCGTCTTCCCCCATTTTGTTCTGCGTCATTTCGTGAAGGACGCGTGGCTCTCAGCGTGGGTCATCCACGCGGAACACATTCGCGCTATGTGATTGGCTGTTGTCTAATCCCCCTTGAGATCTGTGGTGTTAAAAATAACTCGAGACGAATTACCTATGGAATAGGGTGTATATGGGGGATGCACTCTCTGTCCCCTTTATAGTCTCTTGATATAAACGCATATTTGATCACATTTTCTGACTTAAAGAGTGGAACGATGTTTTAAAAGGTCTTAGAAACAGGTTTTGTAGGAAACAAGAAGGCGCTTACAGGTGCAGTCAGTCACGCTTGCTTGGAGATTAGATCGAGTAATGAGGAGGGGACTAATTCTACACGAAACAGGATTTGCCCACTAAAGCTTTTTTACATCCCACTTTATCGAAGTCGATACTTTTTATTTGTTTCTGAACTGTTTTAGTACGCGTGTTTGCGTCGACCAGAAATACGTCTGCGCTCGCAGGCCATACGCGTGTATAAATACAGGAAAATTCAAGGGCCTCGATTCCAGAGAAATGACATCATTGCCAGAGATAAAAAAAGTGGTTTACATGGTACGTCATTTCAATCATCGCCGAAAATAAGTCGCATGCTCATCGCAAGACCATTTGTATGCAATGAAAGTTTACAACACCCGACCACCGCAGGTTTGCTAGTTCAGATTCTTATTTTTTTTCAACCACTCAGTAGTGTTCACTTGTTCCAAAGTAATTCGTTGACCGACACGTTTCGGAAAAGCTCTAAATTTAATTTTTCCTAAGCTTTCTTCGCAAAACATGCGTGGCTTCGATCAGGCAACGATTCTTAGTCCCAGTTTCCACGATCTCAGCAAGGAACGCCTGACACAATGACCCCCCATTTGTGTATAGATTACGACGAAAAACCCTGGGGAGTACTTTCAGAAAAGTTGGGTGAGGGTGTGCGGCACCCTTCCTGAAACCCTTACCCTATTTCAGAAAAAAATCTGTAATTTTCGTTACCCTATTTCAGACCTTATCAAAAACTTGGTACCCTATTTCAGACCTGAAGCCCTGGAGCCCGGCGCGTGACCGGAGCGCGTGACAAGCTGTTAGGGCATGTACAAGGTTGCCGTAAACATTTAAAGGGAAATGGTCTTGTCGCCAAATGATGAAGAAGTAGCTTCCTCTAAAAAACATACCCAATTCACATACCCTATTTCAGACAAAAACGGTTAAAAAACCATACCTTTGGCGCCCAACATACCTATACAGCCCATATAAGGGAGTACACCCCCCCCCCCGGGCGAAAAACGCGTGGCAGATTATGAGTCTCACTGCTTACGCATGCGAGAGTAATAAAGGACAATCAGGTCCTTTGTCACTTGACAGTAAAACCCAAGGTAAATGTCAGTTATCGGTTAAATTTTAGGCAATCAAGTGTTCCCAAAGACCACTTAACAAGAAGTTTGGGCAACAAGTTTATTGAGTCCGATTCGACAACAAGTACACTGAGAAGCGAATGACGTCGTAACTGAATCAATAGACTCCCTAGGGAGGGAGGACTGGGTATTGTGCTTGCCTTTCGAATTGAGCTTATGACGGACTGTTTCATGCGGAGAGCTTTCAGATAAACTTTTCATGACGTCACTTATGATCGACGCGTAATTAATTAACCAAAATCAATTAATGTAATTATTGAACGAATTTTTTTGGTCAGTTAATATCTTGGCTATTCGTCAGTTGTCAGTTAACCCCATCCAGACCCTCTGTAAACAGATTCACCCAGAAGACATGCTGAAGGCAATTTTGTTATTCCTACAGTTTGCACTGGCGTGCAGTTAAAGCAACTCCTTCATATTTCCTGAAACAAGATGCACCTACTGCGGAGAAAGCAATTTTAGGACTGCTTCCGAGAATTTTTGCGCGTGAAACGTGTTTCTTTTCCAAGGCTAAGTGAGGAGGCTGGAGTTCAATACGTGGTGTGAGAAACGAGTGTAGAACAGCGAGTGCGGGATGATGAGAAAGCCTCCGATTATAAAAGTCTCTGAATATGCGATTGCGAGGCAGACGGAGAGTGATTAAACAGTTTGTAAATAGACACAAAGTCGACACGGAGCCGGAGTATAGAAGTTCCTCAATAGGTTTTTCGGGATCAGTGCAATTTCGTTGCGTTGCGTTACGTTATTTCAAAACGTCTAAAAGTGAATCTATTTCTGTGGGGGTTTGAACTTGCTTATTCTTTTTTTTTGTTCAGAATACGTAAGTTTTTTTTACAAATCATCGAAAAACATTTTCTTGGAGGTACATATTACATTTTTTGCTAGCCTTGTAATATGGTTTACAATTCCTGAGCTATTCCTGAGGGCTTTCCACTGCAAGTGAAAGGATCGGTTGTCATCTTTGAGAGTCCACACATGTTTGTACAATTCCGTTTCGTTTCTTCCAAGGATGTCAAATGATTTCTGTATCGTTCTTGGAAGTTAGTGGTTAGTCCAATGTATGATTCTGTTGTTGTCCCAGTCGTTATTAATTACAGCCCGGGGAGGCGGGGAAGTTACTTCCTTATAAGAGACTTATGGGGATGTGCCGCTGGATGAGGTCGCATTTTCACGAATGGTTTGGCTATAAAGGAGTTGCATTTTCAATAGAGTTACAAGAATGGGGTAGCACATTTTCGGATTTTTCGGGTAAGAAAGGTCTTCATATTTACCGTTAGCAAACGTACCAGAATGTTTGCACCGTAGGTGAAAAGTAAAGTGTTCTTTATTCAATTTCAAAAAAATGGGTCAATTCATTTGAGGATGAAGCATTTAAAGGTGTTATAAGGTAGATCAAGAGAGGGGTAGATACATAAATAGAAAGTGACTACAATTACCCCCCCCCCCCCCCCCCTGCGGTCACATTTGTCGCAGGCATTTACCCTCAAGAAACCGGAATGCCCTCTTGAAGGTAAATTATTATTTTGATTCACCAAACAATTAATTGGTCAATTATCAACGTGTGTGACGCGCAACGCAAATAGCTGCAAATTACCAAGCAACAGGTAAATTTTCAAATCGAAGCAGTTTTCTCTCCGCTTTTTTCCGCGAGACATGCTGTCTTGTCATGCAGGCCCGTAAGGAACGAATTTGAAAGTGAGAGGGGACAAAAGTTAGCAGTGCTGGTGGCGTACTCAACTGTTATATGAACCCAGGCCAAGGCCTATTTTTGTAAAAGAGGGGGTTCGAAGGGCCATGGTGATGTTCCATCCTTTAAGCACTGTATATACGTCTTCTTTAACTCTTAGCTGAGAAAGTTTTTCGCTTTTGCTACTAATTCCTGCAATAATTCGACCGCGCAACAGACTTTATTTTGGATAAAATAATTCATACGATGGCAAATAACAACAGTAGGTAATAGTTAGTCATCTGAGGAGGGGAGTGAATAGGTCCGCGGATCGGCGGATTTGGCCTTAAAAAGCTCACGGATTGTGGATTTCGGCGATAAATTGAGCGGATTCGCGGATTTGAAAAATACCGTGGATCGCGGATCAGCTGAAAGTTTTGGCCCGGTTTCCGGATTCTGTCAGTCTAGAAGTTCGGATCGTGGATCGGATCATCAATTTTCTGTCGGCCTTGGTCAATGTGCTGGTGTTTTGTCGGCTAACGTTTCACTTCCGAGGTTTCCGGAAGACTTTCTCGTTACCTGACTCATACGTTATACATGAATTCCAGTATAGACAGCGTGGCGGAAATGACGTCAGGCAACCTTGCCATGGTTCCTGCATGGTGACACATGGTTCATGTAATGGCAGTAATGCTAAGTGACCTGACAGGATCTGTGAATGCGTTCGTGTAGCCTGCGTAGCAAGCGTTTCCTCGCGAGGTTCGTCTAGGAGAAGAGCAAAAAAAAAAAAAAATGAATGACGGGGGAGGGGGAGGGGAAAGAAGGAACCGCTTGCCCGCAAACCCCACGATTTTGAAAAACTGCGTTCGCCCACGAACGCAGCTTCTGATTGGCGCGGTGCGTGTAATGTTGATTACTTAGCATTCGAAACATCAATCAAACCAGGTATGCTTTGTTTTCGTGCGTCACAGATCTGGTCTCATCTGATTTGTGGTCGCAGATTACAAATGCTTTGGACTGATATTTATTTGAATCGTGTTTGTGCGAAGGTTTATGAGATCAGAGTCTTCAAAGTATATTTGGAGATCGAGCAGTAGAGACTAGGGAAGGCCAATTTATTGAGAATGACGGCGTGCGGATCTGACTGGAAAAAATGGACTGTTTGCTGGAGATAACATCAACATAAATTAGAACATCGGTACTAGCTAAAGCCGCCATGGACAAGCGATTTGTCAGCTTTTTGAAGTGAAAAGATTCTTTTTGTTTATTGGAAATTTAGCGGCATCTATTGTAGAGAACGTTTCGCCACAGGCTGAAGAGCAGCCGCTCTGCAAAACTTATACCCGGCGGAGTGAATTGTTCCGGACAAATAATTTTTGACATGTCGACAAGGTTTCAGACGAGATAAAGCCACACAATAAAAAACAAGAAATTCTGCAGCAATCACTCATAGGTTTAACTTTCTTTTATCGTAAATCTTTTTTATTACAGTTCTTGCAATCGCCTACAACGTGTTGTATTAGAGAACAAAGCAATTTTACAAATCTGGTGATCCAGGGGTAATCTGTTCGTTATGTTTCTGTTTTGACGAGCTGTCAATTTTCAAATGAACCGAACCGTGAAATATCAAGGGGCGTTTTCCAGAATCGTGGGGTTTGTGGGCAAGCGTTTCCTCTTCTCCCCTCCCCCTCCCCCTTCAACCTTTTTTTGCTTCCGCTCTAACTTTCGCGCAATAACTCGATTGGAAACGCTTGCTACGCAGGCTAGCGTTCGTGTAAATTCCGGTTTAAATTGCAAAATGGAAACTAGAACTATCGAGTGTGTAGCCTTTTTCTACCACGAAGGTGCCAAAGGCGATGACTTTATTCAAAAAAATAAGTTTCGATACTGCGTCGATTCCAGTCAGTGGGGAAGTGTGGTGAAGCTAGGCGAGCACGTTCGGTAAGCTTTATATTTGGTTTATACATGAACTGATATAGATTATGTTCTTCGAAGCTATTTCAGCTAGTTTGCTTGTCTTGATCGTTAACTTAATAGACCTTTTCACGGTTTCTCTCGCCATCTTGGTTGAGGGCAAACACGGCAAAAGATGAACCATGGAAAGTACTTACTGGTAAGCAAATTACCATGAAGTTGAGTTCTGCCTCTTCCGAATTTTTCGGCTCGACTAGAAGCATGTCCAAAGTGATGTCAGTAAGTAAATTTATTGAAAAATCTTTTACGCAATACCAGATACTTTCATTTTGCAAGCTTGCAGACTATTTGGTTAGTCAAATCTGTATTGTTGGAAGAGACATTATAAGCTCTGTCCCTAATGCTTAATGTTTTGAAGCTGTAACGAAAACTTTTTAAACATGAAGTCCCGCATCTGTTGCGATTACAGAACAGCTATATCAAGTAATTCATTTTTTCATGTTACAACGCTACTTTCTATATACCACGAAAACTTTTTAAAGTAACACGGATTGGGATTTGAACAAAAATTAAGTCGGATCGACGGATCGGGCCTTAAAATACCACGGATCGGCGGATTTGCATACCGCTATTCACCCCCCTCTCTGAGCAATCCCCCGAAGGGGAACTGCTGACAGCCCCTTCTCCTCCATTGATATCACATTACCATTTGGGTATTCTTAGTTTGCAACCACGTGACAAGGCGGCCATGTTGGGGGTCAGTACAATAGAAATGTTTTCTCAAAGGATTTAAATGAAAATAGAGGTTACTTCCCAGAGGAAGAGACATGCTTTTGTTCTTGACGACCAAGATTGCCGCTGTGACGTCACCTGCAAACTAGAAGTATAAGGAGTCACTTTTCATTATATCTAAAAACAAAAGCCTTCGTGCGCTCGCAAGCTTTTATTAAAATGACCTGTGTTAGGAAACAGAACACTGTTAATGTGTATTTATTCGCCATCAAATTTAACTTACATCATGTACTGGCCCTCATTATCCCACAATAAACATTGTTCGATTTTGAAAAAGCATTCCGGCGGAAAAGCAATATTTTTGCGCCTTAACTGAACTTATGACGTTTGTTAAACTTGATTATACTATGAACATATAGTGGCTTTTATGGTTATCAACAGCTGTTATTTATGCAGTGTATTCTCAGGATAAGTTCGCCGTGTACCTCTTCAGTAAATTCCGCAGAACAGTAAAGCTCTCTGATTGTCTTCTGGCTTTAAAAGACATTAGTCAAAAGAGTTTGTCGGTGTGATGTTGCGGGCAAGTGAGCTGTTCTTTTTAAGAATATGTGCCTGCTTCGTAGTCTTCATTGCCATAGAACTAATTAGCTAACTGAGTAGTTTTAGTGATATTTTCATTTTGTTTTATGATTATTAAACTTTTTAACATAAACAAATGATTTTGTTTGTGTCTTTACAATCTGCAATGAAACAGAAAACAATCTTAAAGGTGCAATTCGGACTAGAGCATTTGTCTGGTTTTCTTATATATATTTTCTTATCAAGTTCGTTAGTAACTATGTTCTTAGTCACTTAGTTGATACAGAAGTATAGTTGTTGTACTGTTTCTTTTACAGCTTGTCTCACTTCTGTGATCTTCCAGCAGTACACAAACGGGTTTAACGACGAGTTTAAATACACTAAAGTAGCTGTACATTGCAAAGTAAGGTAAGTAGATAAAGGCATCCCCCTTTGAGGTGTTAAAGCTGCAGCTATAACGTAAGGCAGATAACAAATAACCAATGTTGCCTGCACCCACAGTGCACTGTCCACTGCCTTTCTGTATCGAGCTTTATTCAGTGTATTTGCTTGGCTCGACTGCCCTTGAAAAACATCGTTCCGACCATGAATTTGGTTATGACGCAGAGACATGAAAATTTTTGTGTAGGCACAGATTGTAGTGACTAAACAAAAAGCTATAACAATATATTGGTACAATGAAAATCTAAGAAGATTCAGAAAGGATGTAGATGCACCGACAACGGACACAATCCAACCACCAATAGCAATTAAACGTGTTCTTTTCAAAGTTACAACTTGCCTGTACCTGAGACCCAGTAGCAAAGCGAGAAGTCTGTCCACGCTTATTGCAGTCAGTGTTATCAATGTCACTCCACACAAAGTATCTCCTGTGAAATATGCTGTCAAAGTTGTGTAATAGCAAATATCCCATCTTCTGTTCACCACAGATATCCAGTATGCAACGCTTAGAGGCTCCGCAACGATACCAACGCAAAGATCGCTTATCGCTAGGTTACGATACAGGAGTTTGGATGACGGATGAACTGATGTGTCCTTGTGAAGGGCAACTAGGATAAAAGTATTCCCCAAAAATGCTGTAATTGACAAAAAAGTGTTAATGACAGAGAGAAAAACGAGCTCGCCATGTACCTCTCCAGTAAATTCCACAGAGCAGGAAAGTTCTGCAATTGTTTGCGGGTTTTCACCTCCAGTAAAATTTTTCATTTCCATGACTTTTCTGCGATACGGCTACAGTCAACTGAACTCTTTTTTAATATATCTGTCTTCCTTATATGACTGCTACATGCACCTTGTCAGCAAACAATGAAATATTTGCTCTGTATTTTTAGTTTATTAAAAGATGGGAATTCGACAATCTTGGTGTTGCCTTTGTGTTGCCGTGCGATTAGCGAGCAAATAGCACAATTGCCTGGCTCTTAGAAAACGAGTTAAACTGTTAGTAATAAAAAGTCTATTAACCAAGTAAAAAACGGTTTTCGCCAATTGCTAGAAGTTAACTGACGCGCTCATAATGTCATCGCGGGCAGTGTTGAGGTGTCAGTAACAATGCATAAAATTTAATCTTCAAATAATGGGCTCAAAAGTCTGGGTCATTTACGAGGTGGGAATTAAAGAAAATAAAACGTTCGTTTGAGCTTAGGAAATTAGAATGTAACCTGTTTTTATCATACAAAAATCATGAAAAAAAAATTGAATTCGACGATTAGCTGAGAGCAATCAGCAGTTTTAGTAAACATAGTGAGAGCAAGAACGAGAAAATTTTACTAACGGAGGTGTTAACATATGATATGCGGTGCCGCAAACTTAAAAGCCCTGGGATTATACATCTTTGTAAGGGTTTTTAGAAGGGCTCTTAATAAATTAAACGGAGAGGCTTATATCCGAGGGGGATTATAACGGAATTGGAAAAAGCTGTTCGAAACAAGCTAACGCAGTGCTGATTTAAATATGTTTTACAGTTACTGGCAAAAGCTTCAAAATATCATAATAAATCAAATTCATTTCAATACAAGTTAGAGGGGACAATATATTGGCGAGCCTGTTACTGATGGGGCTTATATATTAAAGTGTTTCTGTATTTTGTAGCTTCAAATTGCTTGTGCCGGTTTTCTATAATCAGCTTTGACTGACGTTCACATGGATACCAGCACTAAATTGGCCACATTTTCTTTAGAAGAGGAAGTCTTAACCGAGTATATCCCCAAACATGTCAAACTGTTTGGGCTATAACTTTAACATTTTGGGCGGTTTATTTGCAACTGCTTCAATTGCTATTTTACTACGTCAAGATTATATCTTCATTAAATTGCTTTTTAAAATCATTTCCCCCGTTCACATCATCTCCCGGTGCGTCCAATTCGGATCTGTTATATGAAAGGTAAAATATTTAAAATTAACACCATGGTGACGTTCATTTCGATTGAGTATAGTGAACCCAAAATATTAACATGGAACTTGCACCATCATTCACCATCACATTTAGCTGTTTTCTTTTGTCTTAGAGAAAAATTAGCTCGCCATGTACCTCTCCTCGACTCTCCAGTGAATTTTGTAGAACAATACAGTTCTCCAATTGTTTGGTAGTTTGTCATTACCATGACTTTTCTCCGAAGCAACTACGTTCAAGCGAACCTTTTTTTAATATATCTGTTTTCCTTATGTGATAGCTTCATCATGTCACAAACCAATTAGATATGTGGGCTGTATTTTCATTTTATTAAACTATAGAGTTATTGGCAATCTTGTTGCTGCCGTGCAATTGGCAAAACAAATAGCACAATTGTCTGGTTTTTAGAAAACGAGCTAAACTGTCATGATCAGTGATACAAAGTTTATTAACCGAGTCTTGATCGATACATCTGTAGAACAAAGATTCAAATTGATTAAAAAAGGCTTTTTATTAATGTACTATTAATCGCCTCATCCCAGCCAGGAAGTCTTAACAGTATACACATGTTCAAAAAATGGGCTAAATTATGTCTGGGTCAGTTTGTACCATACTTACGAGATGAGAATTAAAGAGAAAAAAATGCTTAACGTTCGTTTTTGCTGCTACTATTTCTCTTTTTAAATCCAGATTAAAAACGTTTCTTCTTTGTTGATTAATAATTATTTGTAAATAATACTTGTTTTTTGCTGCATTTTGTCTGTTTTGTCCGTTTTGTTTTGCTTGCTTTTTATCCTAATTATATTTCAGTATGACTTTGCCGTTTATTTATTCATTGTGTATAGTCTTAGTTTAGGGAGGGAGCTCATATAATAAGCCCCAAGGTTTCCATTTGAGCTTCAACGCCAGAAATTTTTTTTCAAATTCTTTTACTTGCGATTTACGTCTCTTTAATCTTTAAATAAAGTTTTTGTAATATATTGAATGTCTGTATGCATATGTATTTTTTTTCTGGCAAAAAATACACTGAAACTAAACGGAGACCGAGACAGTTTCAGAGCTTAGGGAATTATTTGAATGTAATCTGTTTTTCATCATAATAATATAGACATGAAAAAAAAGTTCTTGAATCTGAGGATTGGCTGAGAGCAATGCAGTTTTATTAAACAGAGAGCAAAAACGAGGAAATATAATGCAAAAACAAGGTAGTAAAATGCAAATAATATATATCATAGTGTCCAGAGTCCAGTGATGAAAAGGCTCCGCCGAGCTTCACATCTAGGTAGACTTACTTTGTGGAATAACGGCCGCCTAGCTACACAACTCAGTAGATTTACTTTGTGGCACAACGGACGTCGAGCTTCACAACTCGCCAGTAAATTTACTTTGCGGCACAACGGACGCTGAGCTAAACAACCCGATTTGATGCATGCGCCAGGAGTCACACGCATTTTCAAAAGAAAAATATGAAGGCTTAGTAATCCAAAGTAAAATTTCACTCAGGGTGTGAACGTTCAGTAAACGTTTGAAAGATGAACGCTTTGGAAGATTCATTAAACACAGATCGATAGTAGACCTTCAGCAAACTCTTAAATTTGTAAGCTTTACGAAGATTCAGCACTCTTTTAAAAGATGAAGGCTTTACGAAGACAGAATAGCAGACCTCAGCAAACGTTTGAAAGATGAACGCCGAGGACACACGAATCACCACGTGAGTTAGCGCGTCAAAGAGAGGCAAAACGTAAGCAAGCGCCTCAAAGCGAGGCAGATGTGTGTCGACACAAATGCAATCTCGAAAAAACCTCGCTTATCAATTGCACAGGACACCCAACAGAAATGAGGGGTTGCGTTCTCGTACCTTGAAAGCAATGATTGAACTTTAACCCACATATAAGAACCTGCTTGATCTTGCTTGGCTAAACAGGTTCTTTTATGTTTGAATAAATTAAAGTGGACAATTTCTGCCAGCAGGTTTTTAAACCACTAGGTTCTTATACGCGGGTGTTTTCTGTAACACATTTCTGAATCAGTGTAAATTAAGCCAGTAACTGAGTCACGTGATATATCGCTAGCCTGAATGGAAAACTAAAAATTCTCCAGTGAAATAAATTCTGCTCGCGGCTGTCCCCATTTTACTGGAGTATATGGGCTTTGTGTCTCCCAATGTTCGCTTGTATAAAACATGATTTAACTAAAACCATTCATTTCTTTTCGGGGAGGATTTTTCCGTAAAGCAAGTTTTGGTTTGGAATGAATTTATGGCTAAAAAGTAGAGTAGACCATAGTAAACTTACCGCTCCATCGACGGACGAGTCGCCTTAATGTTTCTTTTACAGCTAATTTCACTTCTCTGATCTTCCAGCAATAAATAAAGGGGTTCAGTGATGAGTTTATATATACTAAAGTACTTGTAAATTGACAAGCAAGGTAATAGGATAAATGCATCCCTCTTTGATGTATTAAAGCTGTCGCTATGATAATAAGTGACCCGGGGGGACTCCGCATATGAAAGGAATTAAATTATGAATTACACTCCGCAAGGAGACCGATCTGGGCGGGGCCCAAGTTTTTTTTTGACCCCTAAAGGAGACCATGTTAAAACACAGACAATATATATATTTTTATACTTTTTCGCGTGCAACCCTAAACGAGACCTTCACGGCTAAATATGATGGCGTTTTGCCAAGAACACCCTAAGTGAGACCAAAATCCGAAATTTACACCCCTAGGCGAGACGACGAGCATCCCCACCCCTTTCATACGGGCAGTCCCCTCCAGGGGATAAGTGGCAGATAACAAACGACCAATGCTGCCTGCACCCACAGTGCACCGTACACTGCCTTTCTGTATCGAGCTATGTTCATTTGAATTGCTTGGTTTTCTCCTTGTAAGGGATGGATCCGATGAATTTGGTTATGACGCAGACGGAAGAAAATTTTTGAGTAAGCGACGATTGTGATGGCTAACCTATGTAGCGATCATACTCTCATATAGCTGTAGAAGCTGGTACGCCAACAACAGAAACAATCCAGAAGGCAAGTATAGCTATGTATGTCTTTTTCACAGTTACAACTTGTCTGTATCTGAGCCCCAGTAGCAAGGCAAGAAGTCTGTCCACACTTATTGCAGTCAGTGTTAATAAAGACACTCCACAAAAGGTATAAGCTGCCAAAGTAACCACCAAATGAGACAGATGACAAATATGTCATTTTCCCGTCTCCACAGAAATCCAATAGACAACATGGAGAGGCTCCGCAATGGTACCAACACAGAAATCAGTTACGGCTAGGTTACGATACAGGAGTTTGAACGGCGGGTGAAGTAAAGTTTCTTTGTGTAAAGCAACTAGGATCAGAGTGTTTCCCAGAACTGCTGTAATCGACAGAAAGATACTAACAATTGAGAAAAAGATGAGTTCGCCTGGTACCTCTGCAGTAAATTCCGCGGAGCAGGATAGTACTACGATTGTTTTCTGTTTTTTTACCATCAGTAAAATTCTTCAGTGTCATTTTGTGTGCGTTGCAACTTCGCGCAAGTGAGTGCTTTATTAAGAGCCAATGTCTGTAATTATCGGCAATCAGTTGACAATCGTGAATTTTTGAATTTCTTCATATTTTGCCCACATAATCTCTATAGTGCACTTATTTCAAAAATCACATTAAAACTTGTAACGGCTTTTTATTTCTTCCTGAATCGGGCAAAGTTTGAAAAACGCTAAATCGGCGCTCTTTCTAGTATGAAATTAGCGAAAATTAAGCATTTTCTTCGCGCTGAAAAACGGGGTAATATCTCTAACTGAAATCAAGTCACAAAGGAAACACAGACTTGCACTTTATAATTCAGCAACTATCTTTAGATAGGCTGCCTAAATGTGGCTGTGTCGGCCGCAAGAAGAGACACGATTTCGGCTCTCTTCAAAAATGGTAAATTTGACCTAACTTCACCATCGAAGAAAACAGGTGACAATGGATAATGGACACATTTGATAAGCGAAATACAAGTATTTTGTTTACTGAAAGTAGTATTGCTTTGCTTCTCTGCAGCAAGGGCATCTTCTGGCGAGACCTCAACCTGCTGTTGACAAATTGTACATTATCTGATCCCCCGCCCCCAGCAGAATGCACGTACTGCTAGCTCCCACCTAAAAATAGAAATAGTCACCTGGCTCGGTCCGCCAACAACCCCCGGCACTTGTTCGCAGGCTAAAAAATAACCCAATTCACTGACAAGTTCTTTTTCATAACGCCAAAATCCGTCGCGTAAATGAAAAAATGCTTTAAAATGCCTCAGCCATTTTACTTACTATCTTTTAACCAAATACGTTGCGGAGAAAAGAAAGAAAAGGCTGAAAATAGCCTTTCATTTCGATTTAAAATTTCAGATGCCTCCTGCCCTAAAGTAGACTTTTCATGACGTTAGCATAGTCACCTGAGACCTCTTGTAAAGTTCACTAAAATAATAGCAAGCACCTTCGTAGCCTTTTCACAGACCCTCTACTTTTTCTTTAGAGATCGTCGATCTATTTTCTCTTTGGAGATCATCGATTTCGCGTATGAAAATAAAAACCGCTGGGGATTTATTGACCATTAGCGCAAGGGGCTCTCTCTCGCGCGCACGTCTATTTTCGAAACGAAAAAGGAGTGTAAAAGCTGCACCTTCGTCGCTCAGAAAACGTCTGCGTAGTCGGCTCCTGTCTGCGTATATCATTTTCCTCAGGTCATACAGAGTCATCAATCAATGTGCCCTTGTGGACCCCTCTATGAGCAGCCAGTAGGCTGATCTAGAACGGTACCACGTGACTTGGTGCACCGCCACCCGGAACCAAACATTTAGCGGTGGTGTGGAAAAACTCTTATTTTCATGCGCCAATTTTGTGGATTAAACAAATATCACCTAACGTAAATGAGGAAAACCTTACTTTTATCATTAACGTGGTAGGGTCGATGTTTGGTTATTGCTCTACATGCTCACGTGACTAACAAGTCAGGAGCATGCCAAGTGACTCACGACATCTTTTCTATGATCGCAATACATTCAGCATTACTGGGGCCACAGGCGGCACAAATCAAGTTTGAATATGTGCGATATGCTATACGAACATACAACAAAGACTTGTACCGTAAAAAACTTAGGGTCGGACCATTAGAAAACGTATGGAGGGGCGGGCGAAGTACAAAAAAATATTCGCGCAAGGGAAAATTAAATGAAAAAAAATTCTTGCATGCCAATTAATCCTAAAAAATATTCATGTTATGGCCTAAAAATATTCATACAAGGAATTTGACAACGAAAAAAAATTCCTGCGGCTCGAAAATTCCCCTCCTTCCACCCAAACGGGTCCTGTGGGAGTTGAACTCTTTTCTTATGCAAATGCTTCCTTTTGTTCCAATAAATTTGCATAGATGCTGGCCACGTGAGTGAAAACACTCTATACCAGGAATTTCTTTTCCGGCGCGTTACGCGTCACGCATTTCCGGAATGTCATCTTCCCTCCTGTTGACAGATTGAAAACATATACAAACTTAACTTTGATTCTGCCGTCATGCAGAATTTAGTTAGCGGTACTGTGACCCCGTCTAACATTCAAGTTCAGGTAAGTAAATAACTTTTCTTATTTTAAGGCTTCAATACGATTTAAACTATAGCAAGCGAGTATTTCGACAATATTCCCCTCTACTAACTGTGATTTGAACTACGATATTCGTATATATTCGTTTCTCTTCATCAGTTCCCATACAAATCCTTTATATTCACGGCAACGCAATATGAAACTATTAAACTCACACACTGAGCTTGGGAAGCCTGTGGAATGTACCGTTCGATTGAGCACGTGAAGTTTCCGAAATTTCAAACCGGAATTTTTGGTGAATGGAAAGCGCCCCCAGTTCCGGTTCCTATTCCCTTTTCCCCTTATTTTTCGTAAATAGTAAGTAAGAACAAAATCCAAATTAATGGAAATTAATGGAAATGTTGTCCCTGTTTTTATATAGGTTCGTCTTCCCATTAGGGTTCCTGTTCCGGTGATCCAGTTTCGATTCTTATTCCTGTTGCTCTTTCCGTTCCGGATTTTTGATTTTTCCACCTTTCCACGCACCCCTTGCCAGTCGCCATCTTGAGAAGAGGCTACATGCGGAAGCCATGGCTCAGAAGGCCAAAAGTTGTGATAACTCTCGTAAATTCTCCGCGCTCAATGAAGTCCAACAATTTTCTGTCCCGTGGAAATCAAGTGACCTTGTTCTGAAAGTCGCAGACAGGAAATTTCATGTCCATCGGACTGTTTTGATCTTGTGTTCGCCAGTCTTCGAGACCATGTTGTCTTCGGATTTCAAAGAGAAAACTGCCAAAGAAATATCACTTCCGGGCAAAGATGCAACGGAGATAGAACAAATGCTTCGAGGTATTTATCCTGATCAAGATCTCTTTATCTCAAAGGAAAACTGTCTCGCTCTTTTGAAGCTTTCGACTGAATACCAAATCGATCGACTGAATACCCGCTGCCAGGAATACTTACGCCACTGGTGCACAAAATATGACAAAATTACACCTGAAATGACTGCAGACGAAGCCTTGAAGGTGATAATTGTGAGTCAAAGATTTTTTGTTGAAGAATACATAGTTGAAAGTTGTGTGCATAAGTTTGTGGAGAATGAAAATCGGACGTGGGAGGACATGCAGCAACATATCCGTTACTCTGAGTTAGAGCCTGATACAGTTAAGCGGCTTACAGAGGAGAGAGTTAAATACTTGGAGAAAATGTTGAAAATTGTCAAAATTGGACACAAAACTTTTGGCTGGCGTATGAATTTCGAATTAAATACAAATAACTACTTTAGAGTGTGAGGATAATCATTCACTTAATAAGAACAGCAATTGTTTTTTTACTTACTTTAAACGTTTTAAAGAATGAAATAATATAATGGGTGTTCATATTTTATGGCTGGCAGTTTTTAAAAAATTATGTCTTTTTATCGTGGTAACTCACCTTTTTCCCTCCATTTTCTTGTTAATTCAGCTGGGATAAATTCGTCCCCAGACTCCTCTTATTTTGTACATCATCAAGCTGACAAATACCTATGTGGCGAGAGTGCCAATGTTTTTTTGTCATCTTTTGCCGGCCAGAGGAATTTTTGTCTACTAGCTGAGGAGGTGCCATTTATTTTGCTCTCTAATGTCTCTGCCACAGAGGCTATCTGATGTATTTTAGAGTTTTTATTTCCATGACCTTTCAGTTCTTTCAATACCGCAGGCATTTTGTTACCCTTATAGCTAGTGGATCTGTTTGCTTTAGATAACTGTTTACCCTCAAAGTATACTAATCCTTCAGTTCCTTTTTCTTTTTCGGGAAATCCAAGCTTTTCATGTTGTTCAATTATGCAGTAAGCATATCTTTAAGAAAAGCAAATTGTTCTAGATAGAAAACAAATTATCTATATAGTAATTATTAATAGTTGATATCTTTGCGTGCACCTTAATTAATCAGGGATTAGTTACTGTTATCCCCCCTTCTAACTTTTCCTCTTTATTTTTTCTATTTCTTGCATTTTCTTTTTCCCTGGACTTTTTAATTGCTATATTAGGCAATATTCACACTACATATACTACACTTCATCCATTAGTATACTACTTCTATACCTACTGTTACTCTTTTTAAGATTTTTATTTACACAATACTGTAACCATGGTAATGGCCGCAGCCGCATAGCAGTTTGTGGGTCCCTTACTGTTGTTGTGTCCTAACCCATTTATGTTGCTCATCTTGTTTTAATGCTATGTTACTGTGGGCTACTGCATTGCAGTTTATTAGTCCCTCAGTTAGTTTGCTAAACCATTATCCTCACCTATCTTATGTTCAATTTTTACTTACAACATCCCTGTGTCAGTAACGGAGTGAAATAAAAAGTAGCGGGGGGGGGGGGCTTAAAATAAAATTGGACTTTTTTATCCCCCCCCCCCAATAAGCAATAGAAGGCGGCCTCTGTTTCATTTTTAGGACGCCCACAGTATTTTGGACCCCTCTAGACTGCTTGCAGTCCGCCTTTTCACTTAAAATCCGACTATAGTTCTCTTTTGTAGTAAACAAACCCTCCGTCAGCCCAGAAACGGAGTTACCAATTGGTCAATTTTACAGCTGTTGACAGATCATTGACTGGTCTGTGGTGGAGATGCAAGCGATAAAAATAGTCATGCGTCACAACTAACTACGAACAATCATGAACCTAGCTGAAATCGCTTGTAAACTCGAACATTTACGGATATCTTACGGAAAGAAACTGCTGTAAATTTCCTTAAGGGAAAGAAAGTGAAGGTAATTTTACCTGATTTTAAAAAAGTAAAATTTTTCAGTTGTTTATGTTCCATTTGTAAATCATTTCAAGTTACTCGGGTTTAATTGGTTAATTAAATTACCTTGACAGCTTCTTTGTCCCCAGACAGAACAAAAGAGTTAGTAGTCTCTTATTTTTTCTTCTTGTGCTTATACACCCTTGTTTATTGCGGCTCGCCTGCTTGGGTTTCGCGTGCAGTAACTTCACAAAGAAAAATAAAAGACTGCTCGCAGTCTAGACCCCTCGGATGCAATTTTCAATGGTGCCTACAACAAAAACTACAAAGGAGAGCTTTTCATAGGTGGCCTGGGGGGGGGGGGGGGGGAGGGAGGGAGTGCAGATAGTAAAATTAATTAATAACTTATTAGCCATATATGGTTAGGAAGTTTTTGTTGTTTGTAATTTTAGTTATTTGGAAATAGTTGATATACTATTTATTGTATAAGACTCCAAATAAAAACCAACATGTATGTATGTATATATGTATGTATGTATGTAGTAAAATGAAATGTCTCAATCCAACCGGTTATTATGTACATTGTTTCTTGTTTTAAACAGACGAGTTGATTTTTACTTAAACTTTCCAAAATAGTGTTTTTAAGTCCTAATGAGTTGACTGTGGTAAAATAAAAGAAAGTTATTTATTATTTTACAAAAGTGGAGGAGGAAAGGGGCTGAAGCCCCCGCCCACCAGCCCCCCTCCACTTCTAACTCCTTTGCCACACACACCCTCTACTCGTTCACCTGCTGATTCTATCAGTGGAGGGGAACCCATCTATTCGGTGATTCCTTTCCCAACAACCGGCAAGCCACACATTTTGCGAGAGAGACTACTGTTTTTTTTTCTTTTTTAACCAAGACGAAACGCGATCACTCCATATGAAGTGTTGCATCCGTGATTAATTAATACAGCCTATCATTTTTAAGAATAAAGGGGGAAGGGAGGGGTCTAAAAAGAGAGGGGGTTGAATTATTTTCTTTAACCAAATAGAGAGCTTAATTGAGATGGGAGGGGCTTTATAGAGGATTTACGGTATACAGTATTAAGATTTAAAAAGTGAGCTTAAGCAACGAGAACGCTGACGTCCCGTACGTCATGAATAGCAACCGGAAGTTCGATTTACGGAAGGGAATAAACCGTTAAGCTTAATAATATTCACATTATCTTGATAAGCCATTCTTGCCTTCTGTGACACAAAGAGAGAGCTTAAAAGCAAAGACTACGAGGATGGAGGCGAAAACGTCTTTAATAACGTGAATTCACGCTGTTTCAAAATTTGTCGCTCCTTGGTCGTTCTTATATTCCATGTTCAAGTTGTTAAATGAGTCTAAAATGTTGGTGACTTTTTCTGGAGTTAAATTCCAAAGGACTGTATTTCAGTTAAAAAAAATAGTTGTCTCGTGTTCACGCCCTCCTTGAAAGGTGAAACCAGGCAGTTTCACGTTGTGCTCCGGTAACGACGGCAAAGTGAAATGTACAAAAAGGCGTGATGTACGGGGCGAGTTTTGCTTAATATTGCTTATCTTATAACCAAAAGAGCGTTTTCCTCGGGTTGGCGTGAGCTCGCATGCAAGCCTGCGTAGCAGGCGTCTAATTGGTTGAGGTTCTAGTTCCGCATGCTACTATCATGTTGTTTTCTTAGACATGCGAAAACTTTTTGTCGAAGTCTCTTTGACCTCATCGATCAGATGGGGGTAGGATATATAGGGTCCTTGGTATCATGTGTTTCCAATTCCAAGGACAAAATGACATTCACTCCGCCTTTGCTTTCTCGCTTTCCCATTCAGCTATGTTTTCTAGGGCACATTCTAAGAGTGTCCAGTGACGACTCTGCAGACTGTATTCCCTCTATGTCTCACCTGAAGGGAAAGGGAGGGGCCAAGGAAACAATTTGGCCTGACGTGATAAAGATGCTGTTTGGAGATGCTGAGAAAGACATTCATCTAGACGCTTTCGCAGCATAATTTGGAAAACGCAGTGTCTCGTGGAATTAAAATAAATACCGATAATAAAATACCCAAGAGTTCCCAAGAGTAGACTAGACTACGACGGCTCTTCTCAGTCCCTCTTTCGCGAGCATGGGTGTTCTGTTACTCCTGTCGTTTAAGCTAGTTACCGTGATTCCGTAATTATGCATGATTCCGTGATTTAAGGTGATTCGATGGTTTTGTACCGCGCATCTCTTACTGCGCATAACAAGATGGCCGCCGTGATAAAGGGCATCCAAAGTAACATTATTAAAATGAAGTTGACTGGAGAGAAACGCTATTAGAATTTTCGGTTGCGGTTGATTCTTGCCGATATGAGACTCGTGCAATGTGTTCGAAATGTTCGCACACTGCGTCCTAACTGTGATATCTCGGACAGATTATTTAATGCCTTCTTCCCCCTTCCACATACATGCAGACATACATGCAATTTTGAAACTCGCCCCAGTCCTCTCTCAAGAATCGGAGAAAATGGCAGGAAATAGGACTTGCATAATTACGACTTGCATAATTACGTTACGTCTCAGTGATTTTAAGTCACAGACAAGTTTGACTTTACTCCTCAGACACTATGAATTAACCAATGAAAACGTTTCTTATTTTCTAACTAACCAATCGAAAACGAAGACGTTTATCGACCTTAAAGTAACTAGAAAACCTAAACCAACTGAAAATAGCACATGACCTTATCATTATGAGATTCCTGCGCATTTTGTTCATGAGATCAAGACAAAAGGTTATGACGTCATTGGCGTTAATGTATTCCTGTCCAAGTTAATGAAATTCCTGCACAAAAACCGGAGTAAAAAATACCTCCTATGCTACTTGGGCCAAGCAGACTTCCTTGAGGCACTCCGGAGGTTACAGGGGCCCAACTGAAGGTGAATCCATCTACAACTTCTCTTTGGTGACGGGGCTGAAGATAGTTCTTGAACCCGAATCATGTAGATGTCCAGCTACACCATATCTCTCAAGCTTCTCAAGGAGGATGGCGTGGTCCACTACAGAATCAAATGCTTTGGCAAAGTCCAGGTACAGAATATTTGTTTGAATGTTGTTCTCGAGGTTTTTTCCAATGGAATGTCGGACTGACAGTAACTGAGAAACGCAAGAGCGATTTTGCATGAAACCGTGTTGTAAGTTCAAAACGTTGACGGTGTTGGCTAATATTTAGGCTTTCTCTAAACTGTTGAAAGATCTTCCAGGTGCTTAGGTTTTGCACAAAGGCCGAAACACGTAGCGGTAATTGCTTGAAAGGAAAGCAACTATCAAACTATTTTTAATGACATGCAACGCGGGTCTGTCATCTATTCTGACAATCAATGGTAAGGCGCTTTGTTGTAAACGGGACAAAAAAGCTAAGGAATATTAGAGGTTTAGAGTTGAAAATTGTCAAAATAGGAACTGAGCGGATAAACAACAGCTAAAATCATATTCGTATGGATAAAAATGACGTGAAACTACCCATTTCTATGTAGTCATAATAAACAGTAAGTAAAGGGAAAACTTGGTCACCTGGTACAAACTCACGTTTGCCGTTTGCAGTTATGAAACGTGATTCTAAATGTCTCTTTCATCACCATTGTTTTCGTTATTGTTTTAACAAAGGAGAAATCGTTTAAGTCGATCAAAGAGGACATGAAATATGAAAATCCATTCCATAGGCTGCCACTCGAAAAGGAGACTTTCGATGTAAAAATATACTTAATTCCTGTAGAAATTCGCACGATTTTCCGCTGTTATTTCCGCCTTTATAAGATTTCTTAGGCTGCCTATTTTTCTTTTCTCTTCTTTTAATGTATACGATATGTCAAGGTATACTAACCGTAAAGTCAGAACCGTCAAAACACGGGAAATTTTCTTTACAATTTTTAAAGTAGTTTTTTCATGATGTTATAATGGAGAATGAATGTGCTCGCTAATAAGAGCCAGTCAGATTCAGTTTTCAATCTTTCTAATTTCGCGGGGGGGGGGGGGAAGTACCTTTCTACGCACTCAACGAAAAGAGATTGTGAGCAAGTACAGCAAGTATCATGAAATAAAGTCATGTGACAGATTTTATTTTTAACTGGTCACCAAACTTTAAATCATTTGTCTGTTGTGGTTCATGCAAAAAAATAAAACACACTTTTTCTCACGCCTGGCTTTGAATATCCTCGCAAGACCTGTGATGCCATCACGATTCATCCATATCTTCCGATCAATTGGTGTGAAAGTTTCGACCCTTCAGTTATAGGCGTAAGTTACAGAATGACTGTAACCTGAAAACTGATAGTTAGGAAACGCTGAGAAGCGCAGCGAGCACTAAAATTCACTCGGGTTTTGGAATGCCAAGGCCACAATATCAAATAAGTTCCCACTTGGTTGACCGTGTTATCTCTTCTTTTAATGTTTTTCCTATTGCTGTGCTCTTGGTAAACGCCGTAAATTTCCCAGGAACGACTAGATCATACTCTAGCTCGTTTAAAGGAAAGCGTAATAAGCGCTCCTCTCGATTAAGGGCCCTCCTTCCGATAAACGCCCATCTTTTTAGCTGAAATTTGAAATGAGCGCCAGGATACTTACTCGAGGAAATACGGTACACGCCTGTGCTGAGCGCAGGCTAGCAAAAAGCGTAGACGAATGACATTCAGAGTAAAAAAAAAATGTAACATTGAAAAATACAAACTCGGACAATTTCACCCAACCAAAATTAAAATATCATATTTACTAGAATAAGCGCCTTCGAATAAGCGCGACATTGGGGAAAAATAAGTTTATAAGCTATGCACCCGAATAAGCGCCGCTGTGCGGTACCTTTTTATAATCAATAAGCTTAATCACGGAAAATAATAATACCTAGTGAAAACAATTATTTTTCCCGCCGACTAATAAATAATAGCCGCCCTCCAATAAGCACCGCATTTGAGGCGTGAAAAATGTAATTAGAGTCGGGCGGTTATTCGAGCTCAATACGGTACAGCAGAAAGTAAAAAGCAAAAGAAAAATGGACTGAAATGACAGAAACTCTAAAGATATGAATTTGTAGGATTCAATCATTAGTTTAACAGCGGCATCTACAACTGAGATGCCAAGTCATAAAAAACAATTATAATTAAAGGTTTTTTTATTACCGTCACTGACGCCGCTAAATCGCAATTCTAACTAAATCCAGAAGAAAAAGCAAAAACAAAAAAGAAAGAAAAGTACCAGAGCGAGCAAGCGTTAACTATCTCCTGCGAGGAGCCCATAACCCGGAGGGAGCAACTCCCATTCTAGGCTATGTCACGGTATTTTTACGGACCAGTTTATTTTTAGACACATTTTAGGGCACTTTTTGCCAAAAAAATGACTAGAATCTCTACCATGTCTATGAGCGAATTTGTTGTACTAGATATCAAAAAAGAAAACTAAACGTTATTAAAAGGCAAAACATTTCATTTGTTTAGGCCTGTTGAATTTGCTGACTGGTTTGTGGAACTTAAAAGATATTCAAAATTCGCTCCAAAATCGTTGTAAAAATAAACTGGTCCGTGAAAACTGAATGTTTTTTACAGCAAACACATGCACCCACCGAGGCCCTATTTTTCGGCAGAGAGCAAGGAGGCCGCGCATCGTGGACGTTTTGGGGCACTGGGAACTAGACTTAATTTAAAAATAAGATGGCGCCTGGAAGGAAGGAAGGCATGGTTGATTTTCTGCCGTTTTTTCTTCTACTTTGCAAGGTTAGTAGCGATAAAAGATGGATCAAACAGAAAGAACTGTTTTTTTTTTTATCTTTTTAAACAGTTTTAGAAGTGTTTGTGGTAGGATCTTGACCCCCACCCTCGAAGCTCAGGCGAAGCTCTTTTGCTTAGATAACACAACTCTTTCAATAGTTCAATCTCCCCCTTCGGAGAATTTTCAACGCCTTGATTTATAAGAGCAAGTCGGTGCGTTTCCAACAGCGTATGAAGGTTTTAATTTATTTACAAATTGATGTTTTTTGAAGTCTTATTAAGGGTCGTGTAGCAGCTGCTCGGAAGAGATGTCGCCAATTGTGACCCTGACCCCAAACAATACTAAAACAGTTTGAAGAATGAGATGTCATTGTTTCTTGCGATCAATTAGGAGAGACCTTCCAAGCAGCTCCTACATGACTTAAAAGTGCAATGTACCAATTTGTGTATTTGTATACTTAATAGCCAGGCCTTTCACTTGCTGGCGGGAGTGGGGTGGGGGAGGGGGGTGAGTGAAATTTTCAAGATTTCTGGAGATGAAGTTGATGATAAGAATTAGCAGGGAGATCTGCTTCATTTAAAGTTTTCTCTCTCTGAGGGAAGCTTTTTTTGGGGGGGAGGGAAGGAGGGGTGGGGGCTGAGAGGGTCACATTTGAGGGGACCTATAACGTGAATGGAAAACAGCGCTTCAAGCATTTAAGTTATTGGAATTGAATTTAGTGCATAACTCTCGTAAGGGAAATATGGAAATTATCCATTTCTAGTTGTGGGAAGGTGAATGATAAATTAGAAATTAAAATCGAGATGTCCCATCATGAAATTCATGTTAGGAAAAGAAATACAGTTGAACCCCCATGTTCGATCACCTCTCGCAAGCGACCACCTTCCATAAGCGGCCATCAATCCTAAACACCACAATTTTCCCAGTCAAAGCCTTACAGTTCTAACCTCTAGTACAGGACCACCTCCTGTAAGCGACCATGACCACTTTTTGGGCCTGATGGTTAATGATTTTCCATTGTTTTTAACCTGTTATGAGCGACCACTTGATGCATTCTCTGATCTCTATTTTCACCATGGCCACTATGTTACTTAGAACATACAAAGAATGTTAGTGACAACTTGGAGTTACACATATCCTAACTTAGACATTGTATGCATTAAATTACCTCCCCTAAGGAAGCTGTGCCTGGACCTCTTCTCGAAAGAGACCCCCTTTGGTTTGATTCTTGTAAACAACCACCTCCCATAACTGACAAATCAGTCTTTGTATTTTGGGTGGTTGCCCATGGAAGGTTTGACTGTATTTCAGTGGACTCACTCTTAAAAGACACCTCTATAAGATGAACTCCTTGGTAAAACAGACATCTAGAGCTGGTCCCTGAAGAAGCAAGATTGCAGATTGCTGATGAAGATGATCAATTTTTTTTTCAGATCAGATGTGTCCAGCAGATGTGTCAAGACCTCAACAGCCAGGATTTTGAGCTTATTATCTCTGGCATTGTAAGTGCTGTATATGTTGTGTATTCCAGATCTTGGGTGAACCAGATTATTTGAACTTAACTAGTAAAGCTTGTTCAAAGCAAGATTGAGGCATGACTATGACATCAGAATTTTTGGGGTCGTACCTGGCCTAATTAACTGCAAAAACTTGGGGACAGAATTTATTGCCTGGACAAGTCTAAAAGCTTGAAAAGTTCATAAACTTCTTTCTCAAAGTTGGCCATAGAAGACAACTTATTGTCCTGTGAAATGTACATCTCATAACATCAAGATCTCTGGGCAATCGTGGAACGGAAGCAATCTACAACAGTTGTCATTTTGATATTGGGCGCTTTCGTGCGGAGCCGACTAATTTCAAATGGTATCTACACCTTAGTGACACTTTTGCATATTGCAGTGCCCATAATAACTTGTTGCTTACGCTACGAGTAATCTACTAGTTAAAAACTGACATACCGGGTAAGTAGACAACACACTAAACAAGCTATTAGACGGGGGAAGTCAAGAGAAATTACAAAATGTTTGCTAACCCAGTTTTCGTAACTCCAGGTAGATCTATATTTAAATGAATGTTTCTTTTGATCTTTTCATACAAGACAGCTAAAGTCTTTAGGACAGTTTGAGGCCAAAGAGTACATTTTTCAAATTCAGATTCAAATTCAGAATTAGTTCTTGATTGATTGATCGTTACATTTGTTTTTGAACAACTTGTAGCTACAGGGCTCAAAATAATTTTCAGTGAGTCTCCGGACAAGATGACCGGCCAAATTCAATTATCATGTATTGTTTCTGGCCGGTCAAATTTATAACATAAATTACTTTTTAAGCAGGAGACCATGAACCAAAACTGGGGTTATACATGCCCAAAAATTTAAATGTTGCTTAACCCATTCGCTCCTGGAGATTTTGCCGAAAAACGCGTTTTGAAGCTAGTCGAGTGGTTTTCTGGTCACTGTCGTGCTATAAAGAGCTAAAACTTACCACAAACCACTTTACAGGTCGTACACTTCGTGGCCTTTTGATCCAGATGCAAAATATCAGCTTGCGAAGTTCGGGCATGCGCAGAAAGCAAAATTTCGACATAGTTTTTGGGTTTAAAAGTGACACAGCAGTCTTGACTTTTACTTTTCGCTTTCTCTCCTCCCCTCTTTTTTCGCTTTTTTTGCCTCATTTTTTTTTCTCTTGCTGGGCATTTAGTAGGCTTCATTTTGGTGGGAATACTTTTTAGGAAAGCTTTTAGGATCTTAGGATTAGGTGAAAGGAAAGGTAGGTGGGCAATGGAACAAGATTTTCATGGAGATTTTCAGGTCAATGTTACATGGTTTTTTGCCTCTTTCTCTGGTTTCCTTGACTGAATTGTGCTCATTCTGGTATGGTTTGAAAGATCTCTTCACTCTGCACAAGTTAGCGGACAAAGTTGTCCTTGATCGTTTAAACTGATGACGTCACAAAGGGTAGAAAGGACGTGGATCCGCACGGGCAGTTACGGGCGGTTCGGGGGCAAATGGGTTAAATAATAAAAGTGAAAATACTTTTCATTTTGTGACTAGAAGTGCAAGATCCCCAATGTCTGTTTCAATGTGCAAATTGTAAACAACAGTTGTAGTTGCATTTCTCCCAGTTCTTCATATCAAAGTCCCTCACCACACACCAACTAGCTACATACTGATAACAAACTGAAACAACTGAACAGCATGGAATTCTTAACTTATTTCATTTTCAATACAATCAAATTTGACAGGTCAACATGACCAGCAAGACAAAAAGTTGACTGGTCAACTCCCCAATCAGTCCGGACATGGTTGGTTGACTGGCCATCAAAGTAAACTGACTGACTCTCTACCTGTCTAACTACACTGTAAGTTCACGACTGTTTGACTGACTGACTGGCTGACTTGCTGACTGACCATCTCATCGACTGACGGACTGACTGACTAACTGACTCATTGACAGACTAATTTACTAACAAGTCCAGTTGACCGACCAACTAACTTACTAACTGACTCACTGCCTGACGAAATGGCTGACTTACAGTTGGCTGACCAACCACCTGACTGACTTATTGATGGACTTGCCTACTGAGTGCCTGGCTGGCTTGCTGACTTGCTGAGTGACTGACTGGCTGACTTGCCAACTGACTGACACAATGACTGGTTAACTGACTGTCTTTTTGACTGAGTGACTGATTGTCTCCAGTTACATGTAACTGACTGAATGGCTGACCTGCTAAATACCTGCCTTATTGACTAACTAGACTGTAAAGATAACTGACTGGTTGACATGCTGAGTGTGTGACTGATTGACTAACTAGGTGACTCACTGATGGACTGACAAACTGGCTTATTGCCTGAGCTGCTGACTCACTGACCTATTGACTGACTGATACGAATCAGTAGCAGTATGGATTTGGGGTAGCAGACACAATCTATTTTGAGCAAGCTGTGCCACATTGTAGATAATAAGACAGTATATAATGCTAGGTTCTGTTTTGATTCCTAAGTATAGTTCTGCAGTCTTCATGATTTTGAGTGGACTGATTTATTGACTGACTGACAATTTCCAGAGTGGTCAATTCATTTAACTGGTTGACCAATTGACAAACTGATATTGGTTGACTGTCTGGCCGAAATTTCTGACTAACTGACTGATGCGACTGGTAACTTACTTTTGAGCAGTACTGTTATAACTGACCCACTGACTGATTGACTGTCTGATGAACAGGCTGACTTGCTGACTGACTGTCTTATTCACTGACCATAACTGATTAACTTACTGACTCATTGACAGACTTAATGGTTGACTTCTTGACTGACTGACTGACTGACAGTTGACTGACCAACCAACTGACTTACTTTATGAACTGGCTACTTGCTGACTGACTGAATCTTTGGCTAACTGACTGACTTGCTGCATGACTGTCTCATTGACTGCCTGAATGGCTAACCTGCTAAATGACTGCCTTATTAATTAACTAAATGTATTTGACCCATGGCTGACATGCTGTGTGAGTGACTCAAGGCTGCTGCTAAATGGGTGCCAGGTCACCAGAGGCACCTACGATTTACCCTTGGGAGACCAAAATTTCAAACAGGGAGCCTGAATGGGTGCCCAAAACTTATGATTTTCAGGCTTACTTCCGGTGAACAAACAACAAAATTCCTGGCTCATTCTGCGTTTTTGAAACGAGAATGGAAAATGTTGGTCATCTCCTGTAGGCCTAAAAAATACTTTCGCCGATAAAAGGTAAACAAGAAAAGAACTTATCTTGAAATTCACTTCTGTGACTTCCGCTGCAGTGCAGTTGAAGTTTCTCATCTGAAAATGTCATTGAATGAATTTAGTAGTCTTCCTTAGAAACCTTTGATGTTAAAATCATGACTTTCCCCCAGTGTTAGAAATGTTAGGTAACTATTGGATGAAGTAAAGATATGAAGTCGCGACCTGTGGAAAAGGAAAAGGTTTCAAATTACATGCGACATTTTTACCTTTGCAAGTTTATAGCATTTTCTATCTTGCTATGAACATGAATGGTACTCTCGGAAGTTTCTTTTATCATTTATTCAGCGTTCTCTACCCCTTCCTAGTTTTTGCTGTACATTTTGTGGTAACTTTTGAAAGGCTTGCAAAAACATTCAAGTTTTTGCAAATGATTCACGGCAGCTATTCAAGATCATATTTCAATTTCTTTTTAATTTAATACGCTGTCGTGTGCAACTAATGTATTTTACAAAAACCTTCACAAGTATAAAAACAGTTTTGATAGTTTAAAAGATAGACTTGATACAAAAATACTGAGTCAATTTTCCAAATTTCAAATTTTTATCACCTAAAAACTTCACTGTATGTGCAAATGGTTATTGTTATGTTTTTCGAGAAATAAATCATTTCTCAAAATCCTTTTGAGTGGTGAATATAAAAAAATCTGGTTTCTAGAAAGTCGAGACTGAGTTTTTGCAATTCGAAACTTGATTGCTCCTTGGAATTGTATGATGGGTCAAAAAGGAGAGTTAGGTTTCGAGAAGTGTGAATCAAGTTTCAAGGATCTGGTCAAGACTATCAACTTAAGATACAGACACAATCAATAGGGTCATTCTGGTGAACTAATTAAAAGTAGGTTTAGAAACAGGGTTTAACTGTTCTTTAAATACAATGAAGTAAGAAACCTGTAGTTCAGAAAAAATGAGATTGGTTCTTGAATGTTATAATTAGCTGACCCTTTACTATGCTACTATTTGTGCCCTTGAGTTGGATAAATGATAAATTTGAAGCTTATTGATCAACCGATTAGTGCACCAGTTTGTCGTGTACTAGAAGTTTGACATGTTTAATGAAAGAATGAGTTAGTCATTTAGTCAATTAGTCACAAGGCTGCCGCCTAAGAAAATTTTTTGGGAGCCCTTTGGACTCCTAAAATAAAAAGTTAGGAGCCCGAGCCCCATTTCTAGGAGCCCTGAATTCAACAAAATCAGTAATAATAATTATTATTGATTTTGCTGAATTCAGGGCTCCTAGAAATGGGGCTCGGGCTCCTAACTTTTTATTTTAGGAGTCCAAAGGGCTCCCAAAAAATTTTCTTAGGCAGCGGCATTGTGACTGATTGACTAAATAACTGACTCATTAGCTGACTAACAAACTGGCTAACTGACAGACTGGCTGACTTCCTGACTGGCTCAATTACTTAACAAGTGACTGACTGATAGCCTGATCACTGACTATATATTATCATACTGATTGACTGACTAATTGGCTGACTAACTGATTGACTGGTGGCTGACTTGGTGACTGACTTACTGACTTCTCTTCTCACCAACGTACTGACCAATTGAGTGGCTGACTGGTTCAATTACTGACTGGCTGACTGTGTGACTGATAGACTGATTGACTGACTGGCTGGCTAGTTGACTAATTGACTTGACTGGCTGGCTGACATACTGAGATTCATGCTAAGAAAGGGCATTAAAAGCAATTTTTCTGTCATTCCAGTAAAATTACTGCAATTGCTGATGAAAATGACTGATTTTTCATTTCAGATCAGATTTGTCCAGCAGATGTGTCAAGACTTCAACAGCCAGGATTTTGAGCTTATCTTCAGTACTGTAAGTGCGGTATAGATTGCTTTGTAATCCAGCTATTGAGTGAACCAGATAAACTGAACTTTTGCAGCTTGTTTAAAGTAAGATTTATTAATTTAACAAAATTTAAAACTGCTTCAAATATATTGTCTCTGTAAAATGAGTTATACATGTCTAAAATTAATATAATAGACAAGTGAAAGAAAAACACTACTTGAGTGACTTGACAAGTAGCCCATGTGTAAATGAGACGTTGAAAAAATTTTCATTTTCAAATTCACTTAGAAATTATTTTGTGTTATTGACTGAGAGCATTAAGCACTTTAGTTTTTTCTTTCTAGCTTAATAGTTTCAAATAATCAAACGTGCACAGTTAAAATCAAATGTTAAAATTAGAGTTCTTCTCTGACAAATGACAGATCATATAAGATCTGCTTTCAGCGAGCTGTGCAACAATGTTGATACATAATGCCAAGTTCTTTTAGTCATTTAATATACATGTAGTTCTGCAATCTACATGATACCATATGAGTGGACAGATTTATTGACTGATTGACTGTTTCCTTGACTGGTCCTTAGCTGATTGACCTATTGACCAAATGAATGACTAGCTGACTATAATTGACTGTCTGGCTGATTACATGACTGACTTCCTGACCAATTGACTGACTGTCTAACTGTGCTACTAACCAACTGACTGACTTATTTGGTGACTGACTGACTCATGACTAACAAAATGGCTGACGTCTTGTTGACTGACTGACTAATTTACTGACTTACTAATTTACTTACTGAATGACTGACTTACATTTGACTAATAAACTGGCAAATTGATTGACTGATTTGGTGACTTGCTTTACTGACTGACTGGATGGCTTTCTTGCCGATTGAGTGACTGTCAATTTGAATAGCTTATACTGATGGACTGGCTGATTGACTGACTGACTGGCTGATTTGTTGACTGACTGACTCATTGATTGACTTGTTAAGTAACTGACAGATTTATCAACCTACTGACTAGTTAACTGACTGGCTGACTGACTGACCAAGCAAAATACTGACTAACTGACTGGCTACCTGACTGACAGACTAACAAATCAACAAAGTAACAGTTACTTAACCAACTGAGTGAGCAACTGACTTACATGTACCAACTAACTGAATGACTTCCTGTTGACAAACTGAGTAACTGACCTTCTGACTGACTGACTCAGGACTACGTAACTGAGCAACTGCCTTACTAATTGAGAAAGTCGCTAACTGACTGTCTGACATACAAACTGACTAACTCACTGACTGCAAAACTGACTAATTTACTTACTAACTAATCAAGTGACTAAATAACTGAGGAACCCAGTAACTGGCTAACTGTCTGGCTGACTGACTGACTGAGCAAATTAGTTACTGGTTATAACTGTCTAACTTACTGACTGACTGAGTAACTGAGTTACTGACTGATTGTTTAACTGATTGGCTGACATGACTGAGGGAATGACTGATTGAATAACTGACAGGATGACTTACTGATTGATTAAAGCAACTGACTGGTGGACTGAGCTGAAAAAGCCACTGACTAGCTGACTGGCTACCTGACTGACAGACTGACTGACTGTCTGAGTAACTGATCAACTGGCTGAGTGACTAACTCTGTAAGGAAGGGAGGGGACTGTTATCAAAGCAGGAGTGCTATTTGCTGGTACAGTCAACTCTCACCTTGCGAACACCCTGCTATAACAGACACCCCAAAAATTCAGACAGCAGCTAAATCCCCTGCAAAATATATTACAGACATTTGACTTAAATAGACTCTCGCTATTATGGGCTCTCACTAATGAAGACACTAACTCAAGGTCCCTACAAATGTCCACTGTAAAGGGAGGTGACTTTAGAGTCAAGTGGTTGTTTTTAATAATAATCATGTCTACTAAATTATTCCAAAATGTTTGCTCACTGGTATTCATGAAAATGTGATGCAGTCAAAACTTTTTAATATGGTTACTTGGGGGCCATACAAAGTGTTTATATTAACAGGTTGTCTGTATTGAGCAGGTTGAATTTAAGGAAAGTATAAGGGCTTTCTTTCCCCAGGGACAAAGCAAACTGTCAACAATAATAAGCTCTCTGAACTAAGTGGGCATCTGTAAAGCAAGGTTTGAATGTTATGGGAAATAATGGTCTGTTCTGAAAATAACTGATGAGCTTCACTGAATATTTTAAACTTTTGTTTCCAGATCAGATGCCCCAGAAAGACTGGACAAGGACCTTTATGAGCCAAGAGCTTTATGAGCCAAGAGCCTCTGTTATCTTTAGTACTGTAAGTGTTGTGTTTTTCAATCCAGCTCTTTAGTGAACCAGGTATATGGAACTCTTTGCCAGTTGGTTCAATGTTTTATTAAGTTATATACCATGTATCTTAAATTCTTTCATTTATATCACAGTACCACAGCTGGGAGAAAAACTTTTTCAATCTCACTTTTTCCAATAAAACAGAAAAATTAAAAACAAAACGTTTTGTAGATAAAATGCAAAATGAAAGGGAATAATTCCAAGATAAATAAAACCAACCTGTAATTCCTAGTAACGTCTGTAAACACTTGTAGCCCCCCTTTAACCAGCTGTACCACCCCATAACCTCTTGGATTCCCTTGTGACCCCCTGTAACCCCTCATAACCCAGCCTTTTAACCCCTGTAACCCCTTGTAACCCTCTGTAGTAACCCCCTTTATCACCCTATACATCCCTGTAACCCCTCATAACCCTCCTTAATGAAACAGAAGAGTCCGACTAGTCTACAAATTGCAGAAACAAAATTGGAAAAGAAATTTTGCCTTTTAGGGTAATTAATAATGATCTTAATACTCAATTGAATAAGTGCCTGACTGACCAAAAAACTGACCACCCAGTGACTAACTGAGCGACTGAATTACTGCCTGACTGACAGACAGAGCAACCAAGTAAATGACTGGGTGACTGACCAAGCAATGTACTGACTAACCGACTGGCTATGTGACTGACTGACTGACAAATCAACTGAGTGAGCAACTGACTTATTTGTACCAACTAACTGACTGACTGACTGTAAACTGACAAACTGAGTAACTCTGATCACTCTCTGACTGACTAACCCAGGACTAACTGAGTAACTGGGCAACTGACTTAATACTAAGTGAGGAACTTGCTAAGTGGCTGTCAGACTTACTCACTGACCAACTGACTGATTGACTGACTGATCAACTGATTAACTTGCTTAGTATACTTCTAACTAATCAATTACATGTAACCATTTTGCCTGACTGCATGACTGAGGAGCTTAGTTACCGACTGACTGTCAACTTGTAACTGACTGGCTGATGGAATGACTGACTGAATAAGCAACTTACAGTACCAATATGCTGACTAATTGAGCAACTGACTAACTGACTGACTGACTATGCAACTGGGTATCTGACCAGCAAACAGTTTGACTGATTGGGCATCTGACTGAATGAATGACTAACTGAGTAACTTACCAAGTGACTGACTAACTGCAAGCAACTGACTGACCAACTTAGGGACATGCATGACTGGGGTCCACAAAGCAGGGGTCAATTTAATAAAACTTTTACAAGTGTATCCATTGTTTTAGAGTCTGTGTTAATCATGCTCTAAACAAATGAACTTCTTTACTCCATTCTAATTTACTGTTTTCTTGTACAGAGGTTTCTAATAACAACAATTGAACCAAAAGTAAGCTATACATAATCAAACTGAATAACAAATACAAAACAAAGAAATGTACATGTATAGCACAGAGAAAAACCTAAAGAAATAAACTAAAGGAAATCAAAACGCACACCCACACACACACCTGCTGATGGCCAGTGAGGAAAGATATATGGTATCTGAACAGTGAAGGACAATACAAAAAGTATGGTAACAGTATACAAGCGATCCTTGAATAATGGTCACAAACATTACACTAAATGGTGGGATAAGTGACCTGGAACTATAAATTAAACCAACGAAACCGCTGGCCCTAAATCAGTGGAAACAGTGGGAAACAATAGTTACACTTGTAAAATAAATTTTGTAAAAGTTCTATAAAATTGACACCAGACATGTGATTTGCTAGTACAGCCAAGGGGGTAGGTGTTTTACATAATTATTATCATATGTGTCAAAAAATTAATGATTCTAGCATGTTTGCTCACTGGTATTCATGAAAATGTGATACAGTCAAACGTTTTTAATATAAGCACTAAGGGGGCCATGTAAAGTGTCTATATTAATTAATGGGTTGTCTGTATTGAGCAGGTTGAATTAAGAGGAAGTGTAATTAGGGCTTTCTTTCCCCAGGGACAAAGCAAACTGTCAATAATAATAAGCTTTCTGAACTAAGTGGGCATCTGTAAAGCAAGGTTTGAATGTCATGGGAAATAATGGTCTGTTCTGGAAATAACTGATGAGCTTCATTGAATATTTTAAACTTTTGTTTCCAGATCAGATGCCACAGAAAGACTGGACAAGGACTTTCACAAGCAAAGAGCCTCTGTTATCTTCAGTTCTGTATGTGCTGTATAGTTTGCCTTGTAATCCAGCTCTTGAGTGAACCAGATAAACAGGATTGTTGGCCAGGCGATTTCAAAGTTTGATTAAGCCAATCCAGGGAAAGCTGTTGTAACATTACTATATTGTAACTATTTCGTTCATTTCACAGTTATTTCACCATTAAGTGCACCACTTTTGGGAGAAGAAGTTTATCAATCTTACTTTTTCCAATGAGATAACAATAACAACAACTATAAAAACTAAAAAAAAAATGTGCAAAGTAAAATGCAACATGAAAGAGCCAAATTCCAAAATAAATTGAGTCAAGCAGGGTTTGAGCTAGGATTTGATCACTGGGGGACAATTTGTCCCCTTGGCTAAAATTTTGGGGGACATTTTCATTTTTAGGGGGACAGAAATTTGTACACCCTTCTGCTGATGCAAAGGGGTTTGTCGTCTTAGCAGGGCTTCTGATAGGTCTCGGAAGAAAAAGTCAAATTTCGCGGGATTTTTAGGGACAAATTCCCGGAAAAATCGGCCGATTTCGCGGGAGCTTTCGGGGCAAACTTCACCGAAAAGCAATCGGTAAAAAACGGCCGATTTTGTGGTTATTTTCAAGGCAAATTTCGCTACAAATCGATCGGTTTTGCGCTGATCAGACCAGCCTTTTTAACGTTTTTCTAACAGAGGTCATCATTTGCTCTTTCAACAACAATACGCTCCAGAAATGAACCAATGGCAAAGCCTTTAACATCATGGCTAGTGCCCAGTTTTTCGCAACATAATCTGTTTGCGTGTTTTAGTGCCGAAGTTCCAAGATAAATTTGCAAGTTTACGGCAAGTAAATAGCCCCTATAGCTAAAATAAGTTTCAAATATGTTGTACAGACATGTATTTGATAAGATTTCTACCGAATTTCGCGCTATTTTTCGTGTTTTTGTGAATTTCGCGGCTCCGCGACCGCGCGAAGAATCAGAAGCCCTGTCTTAGATTTCCGACAAAAATAGCAGTAGAGCGTGACTGAAACGTAACTTTGAAATGAACTTTAAAGGTGCGATAAAATATACTTTTCACGTTCTGTTTCAGCTTGCAATTTCTGTACTGAAATAAATCTCTTCGTGTGTGCTTCCTTTCGAGTTTTTTCCCTAAATTTTGAAGGGGACAAATTGTCCCCTTGGCCGTTTTTTAAAGGGACAATTCCAATTGCAGTGCGGGATTGGCGCAATGGCGCGGCCTGGCTCAAACCCTGAGTCAAGTACAGTTGTACAGCTTGGTCAACATTATTATGGTGAAAAAAAAATTGAACCCAGGATTAGATATTTATTAATAAGTGAGAAGTTGAATATGATCATCCAATGATCAACTGTTGGGGATTCAGTGACTTGCATTTCAAAAGCGTATTAAAAAAATCAACAGCTTCGAACAAATCTTTTATTATTGACTCCTGACTAAATAATATTGGTACTTCATGACCAAGCAAATAGATCATTATTTTAAAGGGATGCGTTCAGTATATTTGTGTATGAATTAGACATTTTACATTAAATATTGCTTGCAAACACCAGTTTTGTCTGCAAGGAATCATAATGCAAACACAGCTGAAACTCACTGAAATCTATTTGGTTTAAAGAGCAATAATTATTTGATTGATTGCTAAAATTCCAAGAGACCTGGTGCATTTGTTGATAAGTACTCATGATCAGAAAACTAATGCAAAAATCATGGCTTTCTCCTGGATTAGCATTTATCAACTTTGATCAACTGTGTCACAACGTTTGAAACAATAGCCAAGTTCTGCTGTTTAAAAACTATAATAATAATAATAATAATAATAATAATAATAATAATAATAATAATAATAATAATAATAATAATAATAATAATAATAATAATAATAATAATAATAATGATTATTTGAATTACTATTATTATAATGTTATTATAGTACCTGTTAGCAGTGCAGATATGCAATCCAAATTGTACCCTTCAAATTTCATACCACAATGATCTATTTAACTGACTGTCTGACAGAATGACAACATACAACTAAATAGTTTGATGACTGTCTCAGTACCTTAATAACCAAGGATTTTCCTTACGAGATATATGACTGGGATGACTACGATGACTAGGGTGACTAAGGAGGGGTGGGGTGACTGTGATGGATAGAGTGACTAGGACTTTTTAAGTCACTTGCTTTGCTGATGGCAAAATTTCCAAAGTTTTTACTGACTTACTTGTTTGAATACTGGCCGAACGGGGATTTGTCAAACTGAATAACTGACCGTCTGTTGATTTTTATTCTGACTGAACAAAATCAGTGCAGAATGGTCTGACGTTTAACCCAACTGTTTCAAAAGACAGAACGATGTTTGAAATGACTTGTATGACAGCTGGTGTGTCTGACCAATTCACAGTGGCAATATTTTGGATTTGTTTTTTAATGGTATAGTTGGTAGATTACATATCTCTGCTGACTCCTATATTCATTTTCTGTAAACTTGATGAGTGCATTTCAAATCTCCTCTTTCTTCGACCAGCAATTTCCCTGCATGGAAATACGTCTTAGGAATGACTTAATGCACCTCACATTGATAATGTACAGTGTAGTGCTTCTTGCTGGCTGCTAATTATTCCAACGATTACTATAGTTATACAACCAATCAAATCATCGGCCAACCTGAGACATTGTTTGGTGGGGGTGGGGGTGGGGGGGGGGGCGGTGATTGGGGGTGGCAGGAGAGAGGGTTTGTTCTACGGTAAATTCGTGGCAAATTGGCAGATTAATCTGTTGTTTTGTTTTAGAGCTTGAATATCTGACTGACATTCATCACTACAGCAACTTACCTTCCTATTCTTGAAGCTGATTTTGCAGTTTAAGTGAATGAAATGTCTAAATTCTTAAATTCAGTTCCATTTTCATTTCCACGTTCGGGGAAAGTTTATTCCACAGTTTTTGTCACAAGAAAATAAGATTTGGATGGGTGAACTGGATTATTCCTTTAACTTGTTTTACCTGATTGTGAATTTGGATTGCGTGCCTAACCTTCAAACCTCTTTGTGGAAAACAACAGCAAGTTCTTTGAGTATGAATCTTATGGCTCTCATTCTGACATTCATTGAATTAATTTTACCAAAAAATCAGTCTATTACTTGCAAATGGAATGAGAATTATGCAGCAACAACAACAGCAACAGTGAAATGATTAAAACAGAGTCGCCAAAATTTCTGCCGCAGTGTTTTAAAGTACGTTTGTCAAACTCTGAATAAAACTGCGCGTGGAAAATTTGGTGTACTTCTAAGGAGGTAAAGTGGGGAAATTTTGAAAATTTGCACTCATCTTTTTCAATTCCAGAGTGATCAACATGTTATTTCTCTTTACTTCTTCGAGTAAATTACCAAGTGGAAGGGTGTTGAAAGTAAACATAATTATAATGAGTGGGGAGGCTTTGTATTGATCAACTGTCAAATTCTCAGAACTGATGGTAAAGAAAATTCCGCAGCAGTTAGAAAAGAAAATAACATGTTGTAACTTGGGACTGAAAGTTCACAGTAACCTAAAGGCCTTCAGATAAGCAGTTTGTTTTGCAGTAACAATGCAATCCATAAATACATGTGCAAATTGAAATTTTGATTATCAGCAACTCGTATCAAACTTGGAGTCTTTTTTTCGGCCGTTACTTAGGCTCGTCCCGCAAAGGCGTGAGGCCCAAAAACGACCTTGAAGAAGATCACACGCAAGTTTGACATCGGATTTAGAGCATAGTAAAGTTTATCTGTTAGTTTCTTTTCTAGGTGCATGTATTTTGTGAGATGCCGTTAAATGAAAAACAAGCCGCTTACTGAAAAAGTCGGAAATTTATTCCCTTTTGTTTTTCCAACTTTTGGAGCTCAAGCAATCACAATGACGACGGTAACAACAATGGCACCTAACAAAAGGCTTCAAATTGCACGTTGGTTTTCGTATTCAAAAAAAGGAATTTAATGACCAGAAGTTCAAGTTTTTGAGAACACAAACATTTAGCCATGTAATAAGATGTAATATCAAATTCAAAACGTGCGCGTACAAAGTTCAAATAAACAATTAAATTTAAAATATAGAGAAAATTAAAACAACAGAAGGCTTTCCTAGCTCGCTCGCTTTCATTTTTTGCACATTTATTCGTTTTTGTACGCAAAGCAACAAGAAAAGTAATAATAAAAAAAATTCAAGGATTTGAGACGGAACACAAACATTTAGCCATCAAACATCAAATTCAAAACGTGCGCGTACAAAGTTTAAAATTAAAAGGTAAATCAGTTAAAATGCTGAGAAAATTTAAACAATAAATGACGTTCGCAAAACTGCTAATTAGTTTTTCAAGTGCCGATCTTGTTGCCGTCGCTTTGTTGATTGCTTAAAGCTTTATAGTATGTGGAGCAGAACTTGGCTTATTTAAGGCTCGGGCAAACAGTGAAACATTACGCACAGTAACTTTGCACTGTGTTTCTACTCCAATAATGAGTTACAGCGTAAAATAACAACGCAGTATTTTTTTAATTTTTCCTTTGGAACATTTCGGATAAGGTTTTTAGGGGTGGAAACACAGTGTAATTTAAAGCTGGGTTTTACTAGCGGCGTACCACAGGCTTAAGTTTAGTGAGGTCATCAACAACTGAAGTTTATTAAAATACAAAACTGAAGGTGTGAGCAAAAAGATATGGTGAACGGACATACTTATTCTTGTTTTCTCGTCGTAAAAGATTAACACAACACGAGCTGAGCACAACAACAAACATGGTTTTGGTTTACCTTGCTTTTTCTTATGTTGTGTTAATTCATAACGCGGAAGAATATAATAAGTGCGTTGGGTTCCTATGTTTGTGCTTATGCTTTTGTTGTTGATGTCTTCACTATTAACTGACGCTTGTGTTCAAGTCGTTAGTGAAAACTAGTCTTCACTGCGCGTAATGTTTCACTGTGTTCGAGCCTTTAGGGTATTTATCTGGTTCACTCAAGTAGTTGGATTACAAAGTAAACAGCACAGGTATTGAAGATAACAGTATTTTATTGGAGTAATAAAGCTTGTCTCTGTTGTCCATTTATTACAATAAAAAAAATGGAAAAAAAAAGTAATCTAGCCTCCCCCGTCCCTGCCGGGCTGCTTCCGCTCTGCTCCGAGTCGGTGTTCATTCTTCTGTCCTCATTTGATATTCCAACTTTAAAATCCTGGTCTGTTTTATCTGATCCCTTCATTCAAGCTGGAGGCAGTTGGACACTTAGAAAATTCAGCCGTTTGTTCCCAAGTGGGGAGGGCAGCGTGAAGAAAAGTGAGAGTTTGCTCCTCATGCTATCAGGGTCTCATTCAACTTTGTCACAATACCACACCAAATTAATTTGGAATTAAAATTAGCCAAAATAATTTGTAGTGAAAATTATAATTTTGTTTTGAAAGTGCGTGTCTGCAAAGTCAATATATCGTGAAAAATATCCAGAGTCGTGGACAAGAAAAAAGAGGGCGCAAGACAGTGAAACTCAGTCTTCAGTGGGTCTCCGTCATCGATGCCCAGAAAACTGGACAAAGCATCGCGCTGGTCTGACCGACCTTCATCCCACAAACTTCACCAAAGAGCACAAGTCAATAATAATCTCTCCTCTGCGAAGCTACTGATATTGGATTTCTCTCGTCCTAATTATTGTTTAGTGTTTAGTGTTTAGACCTACATTAAAGCAAAATTCGAAGTGAAAATTACGCGCACTGTTTACGCGTCGTTTATTATGTCTGTTATTCTTAAAAGTCGAAATTATCTGAAAGTAATAAAACGAAACATTAAGAAGCAAAATTTACGCAGTACTGCTACAGTGCCACGTAAATTGTGCTTTGAATATTTCGTTTTATATCTTAAAATTGGCTGCCCTTATAATCTGATGTTGAATTCGTTTAAATCGGTGCCGCATAGGTTCGCCGTCAAATTTCGCCAAACTGAAAGGATTAAAGCGATCTTGCAGATGATTTAAATTTTTGCTCGTTTTGCTTCCCGTAGAAATAATTTAATTAATTCTCTCAATGAAATAAAGGTTAATTTTTGCCTTAAGAAATTAGTGCGAAAGTAATGTGAAGCTAGTAAAATTTAATGGTTCAGTTCCTAAAATATTTTGGATTCAATAGCAAGTCTTCGTGTTTTTCTGTATAATAATTATTTAAATTGTCCTATCTTTTAGTTCCCAGGAGATTTGAAGCTTTAGTCACGATGGTCACGCTAGCCGACTTTACTAGCATTGCGTGACGATCGTGACAATAGCCCAAATAGCGTGGAAATACGGTCGTGACTGGAATGGATACTTAAAATCGGGATTCCGATAAATGACTGGAACTAGCCGAATATATAATTTTTAATACAAAATATATGGTTCCAGACCTATATCTGAACCCTAATTGAAGCATCAATTGAAGTCACCGCCGAGAAATTGTCTTACAGCGTGAAAAGTTAAGACTTGGCAAAAATGTTTATTCTGGCTGTTTAACTAAGGCTATCCGAAATTTAGGTCAAGTTAACCTGATTTTTCACACGGCCTAAGGAAATCTATTCTATGTCCTTCTTAAAAATAAGGATATAGAGCAGATTACCACAGCTGTCTGATTAATCAAGTACTTCCTTATTTCAAAAATGGTTTAGTATCTAAAGCTGATATTGTTAGTCTAACATCAACAGCCATGTTTGTTTGCCTATTGTTTTCAGCAGACCAAAAAACAACAGGTAAAAAAAAACAGATGTTGATGTAACCTAAACTTAGTTTTGATTAATTTGTTATAATCTGACGTAGGAAAAAGATGGAAATGAAATAAATTTGGACCTATTTATGAGCGCTATTTTGGTTTATGGTTTTGGTTACATAATCAGCTATTCAAAAAAATATCAGTACAAAATTTGGCAATTATGGAAATGATTTATATGCTATTTGTGTTTTTGTGCAATATTTTGGAAAGCTATTTATTGTTAGGAAATGAAAAGCTTTAGGTTTAGAAGAGACATCCTTAACCAGTTGTCCCCCATTAGAAAGATTCTTATTGACTATAAGCTCAATTTGATGGCATTTGTGAAAATCCACCCAAGCCAGACCAATGCGATTCAGTGCTCGGTTCTCTGCCCTCGAATCATCCGTCGACACACCTACTCCGTGAGCCGGGGAGCACGTTCTTGCACCTCCGTTTTTCATCCTCAACAGTGAAACATTCCCAGACATATTGTTTGCAGACAAGCAACTTTCTCGATCGAAATGGTTATTTACTATTTTTTTGGGAAAGGTGTGGTATTAAAACAAATTGAATGAAACCCTAAGAACATGAGAAGCAAACTCTCACCTTCCTCCACGCTGTCCTCCCCACTTGGGAACAAACGGCCAAACCCTCCAAGTGTCCAACAGCCCCCAGCATGAATTGCAGGATCAGATAAAGTTTCCCAGGATTTCTCAGTTGGAATATCTCAGAGGACATCAGAATTCACACCTTCTCAGAGGCAGAGCTTCCACAGTTCAGCAGGGACGAGGTTGGCTAGATTTAAACATGACCTTTCCCAAGTGATGGGCTCCTAATCTTGTGCGTGTGCCACCTGAGGTCTGAAATTAAATAAGAACTTAAAAAAAAATGGCCCAAGAAAACAACCAACAACTCTTGACGACACCACTGGTTTCCCCATGAAATGACTCAAAAATGAAGAATAAGTGAAGAAATTCTATACTAATGATGTGTCACTATCCAGATCTGTGTAGTGCTTCTGATTGGTCGTGCCACAAGGATAATGTGTCTCAACCAATCAGAAGCCATACCCAGATATGACTAGTGACATGTCATCAGTCATCATTTTGCGGGAAAACCAGTGATAACATCTGAAAAAGTCAGCTGTTTTCAAATGCTTAGCTAACACAAGCCTAATAAAAAAATTAATAATATCAAGATAACTAATGCAAGCTCATTAGCATATTAAACAAAACTAAATATTTCTTGGTGCTACAAGTGCCCTCGTAATGTAAACATGTATTCATCTAATGCTTTGATTATGTGCATAAACATAGACTGAAAAGAATCCCAAGGAGCAAATTCCTAAATTTAACATGCCAGACCCTTTGAAAACCTATGGAATTTGAAGAAAAAAATTACAGAGAGCAAATGCAAAACAAAGAACACTATTATATTTAGATAGAATATAAATGCAATCAAACGTCTGCAGTCTGCATCGTGTGAGACCCGTGTAAAAAAAGTAAGTACTCAAAAGTTAATTAAAAAAATAGTTTTAGGTTTGAACTAATCAGCGATTTGGAAACAACATTCTACTTACTGCGAGTTCCGTAGAAAATGGAAAGAAGCAGAAGCAGACTAGAGATTGCCTTAGACAAAATGTTCATGTAAAGTTATGAACAATCTACTTTGTGTTAAAATACTTAAGATCCTACTTTTCCTAAGATTTTTCCCAGGCTCACTGTTTCTTAAGAATTTCCCGTTGCTATGGCGTTCTGTTTTAACTTAATCTGAAGAATGGACACAATCCTTTGTGCACCAACCTCACCTTGAAGTCCCAAAAAAGAACAAAATCAATCATCAAAGTTACTAATAATCAAACAAAAATGAAACTCTACCCACTTGATACTTACACACATTCTTCTCCTTACGAGTACCATAAGAGAGGTAAGAAGGAACAGAAAGGAGAATTTGCCAATTGATATTGGGACTTCAAGGATCAAGTTTACTGTGGTTAAAATGCTTTCCTGTTCCTATCCATACTGTGCTTAATAGACATAACCTGTAAATGTAGATGCAGTAGTTTCCTGGCCACTGATAGCTGGAGAGATGCCCTGGCTAACAAAGCTCAAGCTTATCTCTTCCCTTAATGGAAGATCATCATAAGTTTTCTGATGGTCAAGGTTTGTAGTTTTACCCATATAAATTATAGCTCATAGCTTATCTGTATCGTCGTTTTGTTCTGAATATTAAAACGATGTATACCTGTACAGTACTACTATTTCTTGCAGCCTGTATAGACCCCGACTAAAGTAATATATGTTACTTAGGAGGTTTAGAGCTAATATTTTGCTAATGAGCTTGCTGTAGACTATTTAATTCTAGCATTAAATTAACACTAATACTGTATAAGCGGAATCCTGGTTCTTTGAACCTCTTGATTATTCATATTAAAACTTGTTTCCCTTCCCCTGAAGTCACTGTATTTTTTATTTCGCCTTGGGCTTTCCCAAACAGAAAATGGCAAGAAAGCCCAAAGCCCAAGAACGAGGCTTAATATCTCTGTAATTCTTTGAACTCCTAGTTTTCTAAAACCAGTCTCCATTTTCACAAGAGGTTCAAAGAAACATAGTTCCACTGTGTTAAGATAAAACAGGAAGCACAACAACTCCTATAAAGAAAAAGAGTTCCAATAGGAGGTGGACCTATAAAACGAATTGAGTGTGTGGCGAACTTTAACAAACGAAATAAAATCAAAGCAAAGTCAAAAACAAAGTCTGCCTGTGTAATTAATTTTTGGGTTGTAATGCTTCCCATGCTTCTAATCACACAGGTAACATTATGCTTCCCACTGAAAGTCAGTGAATGGCTAATGTATTGTGACTGGTAGTCCCAGGCAGTTACACAGAAAACTAGGCCACTCCCACCTACAGTGGCAGCACAATGTCATCAACTGTGTATGTAGCAAGAGCTCTATAAGCCCCATCCTACCACCCTAGACTAGACTAGATTAGTAACCTCATAATCCTATTTATTACACCATCCACGACTTACCTTGAAGGCCATTGGTTTTGCAGGAAATGTCAGGAACAGATTTTCATCCGACCAATACAAGGAGATTTTGCCAGTTTGTGCAAGATTATCGATGAAGACCACCTCTTCTCGAATTTTCCTCTCATTATTGAGATAAAAATAGCCTTTCTTTGCCCCCCTTCTAATTGTTTACCCCAGCCTCCCGCCCCCTCCTCTAACTGCTCAAACCCCCCATAAAAGGAAGGTAGGGGTTTAGTTGAGCTTTTACAGTTTAAAGTACGTAATAATGCATAAAATATGTAACCACACCCACCCAACGGCCCCACCCAACAACTATAACTTTATATCAAAATAATATTATTATTATTATATAATATTATGATCACTATTATGTTAGCAAGATTTCCTTTGAACAGTGACGCACTAGGCCCGGGCAGATACTTTAAGAATTTTTGGGTGGGGCCAGTGAATGAACCCTTTTCCCTTTTCTTCCCAGAGGCAAATGTCCTTTGTAAAATTGAACGACGTATGTACTGCTCAAAGGAATCTTGTGTTTTAATAATTTAACTAATAATAATAATTTGTAAGTAGTACAAATAAGCCTCTAGACTTAGTTTCAAAAAATAAATGAATTTTTTGGAACAAAATAATCCAATTTGAAAGCAAAACTTGATTAATTTAAGAAAACTTTGCCTAATTGATAAGTGCCTGTCCAGTTGCTAAATTGAACTGGATGGTGACTCATTTACTTCCAAAAATAAAGAAACTGTTGTAAAATTTTCTCAGTCACGCTTATTTGTACAAAATTATGGTGGCACACACTGTATAATATATCATTATTCTTGTAAAACAGATACCTTAAGCATTCCCTTCAATTGTGAATTACAGTTTAAAAATTTGACCTCACTACAGCAATCAGCAATCTACTCTATAGCCTGAAATGTGCTGAAGATCCTACAGTGACTGAATTTTGATCGGATAAAAAAAGTAGGTTTTGGTTGTATCTGGAAAGATGAAAATTACAGGTAAAACTCAAATGAAAAATGTTGCACGTGAATGAATTCACTCCTGTTGGGAATACCATGGACCTGTTTTGACTAATGCACGAAGTCCTGTTCGTTGAAATGGTCACTATTCTTCGGTTTTTGTTTTTGGTGTTTTTTTTTACTGCCAAACTAAATGAATTTGCCTAACTGTTGTTGAATGGGGGTTGTGGAACAACAGCTGGGTGAAAAACCTCCCCGTACGTCCACTTGCTCCTAGGAGGAAAACCCCCGGGCCAGCTGTACCCCGCATTCAATGACCTCCCGGGCTGGGTCAGAAATATTCTAAAACCAAGTACCTGTGTTGAGGCAGGGTACTGGCTGGAACTGTAAGTAATAAATTATGTGATAATATAAATACTAAACTAGGTATTAATAATGAGTTGACTTTGATGATACCATCCTCTGGCAAAACTAGCCTCTTCACCACTGTTGGGTTTTGAACTCCTTTATTGAGCTCTTGATGAATCGTTGACCAGTTTGCCAAATCTGCTGTTCTTTTCAGCCTGAGAAAAAAAAATTCATTTTCACCCACTTGTTAACTCATTTATAACTCGTTGCTGACTTTTGGCTTGTAGGTATTTATAGCAACAAAGTCAAGCAAGGGATGTACCAATAGTTCAATGTCTAAGATTGAGTCACAAATGTAAATGGCTACATAGGAGGGGTGTAGCTAGCCAAACACATGGTGCACAGGTGCAGCCCTAAAAAAGCCTAAAAGATGGACTGCAATGACTAAGATGACTACTGAGGTAACTAGGGTAACTTAAATGACTTTAATAACTGGGATGACTAAGATGACTGAGGTGACTAGGGATACTGGGTTGACTGGGATGTCCTGGATGATATGGATGACTGGGATGACTAGGGTGACTAGGATGATTAGGATGACTTGGGTGACTGGGATAACTGTGATGACAAAGATAACTAGAAAAACTGTGATGACTAGGATGCCTGGCATGACTAGAATACTAGGATGACTAGGATGACTGGGATAACTATGCGATAACTAGTGATGGCAAGGGATGACTGGGATTACTTGAATGACTAGGGTTACTGGGATAACTGAGATAACCAGGATCTCTGGGATGACTGATACAGCTGGAATGACTAGAATAACTAGGATGGCAGGGGTGACTGAAAAGATAGATAGAATAACTAAGATGACTGGGGTGACTGCGATGACTGGGATAATATTAATTTATTATGTGCGATGACTAGGATGGCTGGAATGACTTGGATGACTATGTTGACAGGGGTGACTGGGATGACTGTATTGAAAAGGATGAGCAGAAGAACTGGGTTGACTAGGATAACTACAGTGATGAGATAACTGAGATGACTAGGGTGTTTGGTGTGACTGGGATGAATTAGGTGACTAGGATAACTGGAATGAGTGGGATACTAGGATGACTCAGATGACTAGGGATACTGGAATAACTGAGATAACTAGATGACTGGGATGATTATGACTAGAATAACTACGACAAGAAGATGACTTGGATGACAGGGATAGCTAGAATGACCAGGATGACAAGGTTGCTGGGCTTGTCCTTTTCAAGGACTTTCAAGGACTCCTTTTAGGTTTAGGCACTTGAGAATCTGGGTTGGATAAAGTTAGGACTTTCAAGGAGCGTGTGAACCCTGAAGTTGATTATGGCGACTGGGATGACTGGGGTTATTTGGATGACTGGAGAAACTGGAGTGACTAGGATGACTGGGATAATCGGGATGACTGGGAAGACTAGGAGGACTGGGTTGACTGGGAGAACTGGGATGACAGGGATGACAGGAGTGACTTGGCTGATTAGGATGACTTAGCAAGGTCACTGGGATGACTGTGATGACAGGGATAACTAGAAAAACTAGGATGATGAGATAACTGAGATGACACCTGGGTGTCTGGTATGACTGGGATGAATAGGATGACTAGGATGACAACAACAACCACAACAACTTTATTCTTTGAACAAAAATACAAAAATTGGATAGTTTGCCCTGCAGATAGCTGGAAAGCTAGTTGTGGCAGGCAAGACAAGTACATGAGTAACAAAACTATCTAGTAAAAACCAAAACCTCAAACTTTTAGACAGCCTTGCAGATTGCAACTTAAAATAAATAAAAAATAGAAATTAAGTGATCTAATTAAAACAGTGATTACTGACGTACAATACATTAAGACAAAGGAGCCGCTGACTCTTAAATGACAAAACAGAAAAAGTCTGAAAAGCAGACATTAAAACTGTTACCAAGTGTATCTAGTATGTACCTACTTTTTAACCTCATGGATTACGCTTAGCATAAGGAATGAGTTATTGTGGGCACTACGATATGCAAATGTGACACTCAGATGTAGAAACACTTTGTAATTATTTGGCTTGCGCGAAAGTACCCGATATCAAAACGACAATTGTCGTAGAACGATCGTTCCCAAATGAAGTGCTGGGCATGCATTGTGCCCAGAGCTTTCAATGTTATGATTTTGTAGCTTCCATAGGATGATAAGTTGTCTTTGTGTAGACTTTGAATGTTACAACTTAACACTACGGCCAACTTTGAGACAGAACGTTTATGAACTTTTGAAGATTTTTGACATGTCCAGGTGAGAAACATGATGAAGGGATCAGCAGTTGCTCTTCGACTCCCCAAGCACGTCCTAGCTCACAATTCTGCCATGAGTCTCAGGATTTTTTAACTTTTCTCATGGCCCCACTACAAGACTCCCAATCTCGCAGTTTTTTGGGAAATATCATTCTGAAATCAAATGTTTCTTTGTTGAATAAAAACAGAAATGTAGTTTATTATTGCTGAATCGTAATTTTTCTCATGTAAATGCAGTACAAGTCGTCAGCAAGAGACTTCGCGATGTTTTTGCTTTGTCAGCCATTTCAAATGCAACAAAATGAGTTTAAAGTATAACTTTTACCATCACAACCCTGCTTATTTTCCTCAAATATATATTTGAATTATTCATAAATAAAGCTTCATCATAACCAGTTTCAAACAGTGTTTCCAGGCAGAATTTCATAGGTAAAAACAATAAACACAGTTATAATTTTACACATATGATTTTTGTCTGACAAAGTGGCACAATAGATAATTATGGTGATGTCATTAGTTTATTATTTTTTTAACACATTTTCGTTTTTTGACAGACTTAAGTAATATTAGTAGACTAACTGAAAGTTCATTATCATCTTTCATTTTTGAAAAATTTAATCCACGAGTTAGCCATAGGAACCCCTGGATTAATAATCATAGGGATTTGAATATAGTCATCCTCCTTTTCTAACATATCAAATAGCAATTTGAGGAGAACTCTTTTGAAAGCTTTCTTTGGAAGATCTGTTATGGTAGGTTATTCCACAGCTTTACTCAGCAAGGATGAAGGGAATGACTAGAATGACTGGAATCACTAGGGCGACTAAGATGACTAGGATGAATGGAATGAGTGAAATACTAGGACGACTTGGATGACTGGGGTTACTGGGATAACTGAGATAACCAGGATGACTGGAATAACTAGAATAATTATGATGAGAGGATGACTGGGATGACAGGGGTTCACTGGGATGACTGGAATAACATGGGTGACTGGGATGATTTGGATGACTGGAATGACTTGCATGATTAGGATGAACAGGATGACTATTAATGAGATGACTAGGATGATTGAGATCACTAGGATGACTAGGATGACTGGGATGACCAGCATGACTGGGAGACTGGGATGATGTGGATGACTGGAATGACTCGCATGATTAGGACGAATAGGATGACTATTAATTAGATGACTTGGATAACTGGGATGACTAGGATAACTGGGATGACCATGATGACTGGGATGAACTGGATGACTGGAACAACTTGCATGATAAGGATGAAGAGAATGACTAGGATGACTGGGATGACCAGGATGACTTGGATGACTGGAATGACTTGCATGATAGGATGACCACATGTATTGATGGGATAACTTGCACGGCTGGGATGACAGGGATGATTAAGATGACTGGGATAACTGGGGTTACTAGGATGGCTAGGATTAATAGAATGACTTGGTTTAATGTGATAACAGGGGTGACAGGGATGGTTGTGATGAAAAGGAAAAGTAAAAAACTAGTGTGACTAGCATGAATGGGGTGATGAGATAACTGAGATGACTAGGGTGACTGGGATAACTGCGATGAAAGGGATACCTAGAATGACAGGGATGACTAGGGTGACTAGGATGACTAGGGGGACTACTATGACTGAGTTAATTAGGATGACTGGGAAGACTGGGGTGGCTGGGATGAATGGAATGACTGAGATGACTGGGTTAACTACAATGACTACAGAGACTGGGATGACAAGGATGAATGGGTTGACTGGGATTAGCCTACGTGTAGCCACACCCTCCTGACAAAGAAGGATGGGCAAAGGGCGTGGCTACATGTAGGCTAGAGACTGGGATAACTAGGGTAACAAAGACGACAGTGGTGACTTCAGGACGACTAGGATGGGTGGGATAACTAGAATGACTAAAATAACAGGGATACCTAAGGTGACTGGGATGACAGTGACTGGGATGCAAGGAGGGCTAGGATGACTGGGATAAGTAGGATGACTGGGTTGACTAGGTTAACTAGGATGACAGGAGAGACTAGATTGACGAGGAAGGCTGGGATGACTGGGACAACTGGAGTGGCTAGGTTCACTGGGATGACAGAAGTGACTTGTTGATGTGGATGACTGAAATGACTGAGATGACTGGGACTACTGGGTTGACTAGGACGACTGGTTTGGTTTGGATAACTAGGATGAATAGGATGACTGGAATAAGTTGGACGAATAGGATGAGTAGGATGACCTCATCTTTAATGAAGGAGCCTGAAAAGGATTTGATACTTTAAAGGGGGAGACAGTGTGATTTGGAAAATCGTGTGTACCTCTGGAAAAATCCGAAACAAAATGTAGTAGTTTTATACCAGTTAAGAAAGTCTAAGAAAATGAAAAAAACTATACCTGAAATGCCTGAAATCACCAATGGGGGACCACAATCCTTCTGCTTCTTGAGATGTCATCCCTTTAATTGAAGAAAGTTTTTAATATCCAACTTGTGATGGGCAAAGAATCTTGCGGAACATCACCAAATGGGAGGGGTTCTGTTACAGGGCCAGAGATGAAAGAAATAATACAGGTAAACTTGACTGTCAAGTAGAAAGGAAGAATTAGTCTCCCTACCTATATATGAATGTCCAATTTTCAGCAAAAATGTTTCCTAACAGAATAAAAAAATGAAGTCTTGCTAATTCTTTTCAAAATTCATTGAAGATTTTAACAAAAAGATTTGCCTGAAATATTAACTTTCTATACTTAGATAACTTTTTAAAAAAATCACAAAATTTAAAAATTTTGTGATCTGACAACAACTTTACGTTGGCTTGTGAAGACTGTTTCAAGAAACATTAATTTTTTAAGTAATTAAGATATGCAATTACTAATAAAAAATGGCTGTACAAGAACAGTTGGATGATTATAACCACTGCAAATGTCCACTTCCTCATCAGAGAAAAACCCTGAGCCAGCTAGACTCCACACTTAGGGCACGCCTCTTTCCAAAAGTCAGAACTGGCTGGCTGGATCATGGCTGGACTGGTCACTTTGTCAACGAAATAGGCTTTTACCAACAGTTTTTTCTGAAAAACCATCTCCTTTGTGAATACTTCTTAGGATACCGGTATGTCTGACTGAATAGTTTTGATTAAAAGTGAATTCTCATTCGGAAAGGAAAGGTCTGGCCGGTCAGTTCTGACAAATGGAAAAGGCCCTTAGGGATCTCCCAGGCTGGTCATAGACAGAGTGTGAAATCAAGTCTTTGTAATGAGGTATGGTACCTATTAGTAATAAATTAATCCTGACAGCATACAATCCAAACCAGCTGTATTTCCTTAACTATGATGCTGTTGTCCTCTAAATCCAGACTCACCTCCAAAGAATGCAGTCCATTTCTATTAACCTCTGACCAGTTTGCCTAATAATTATTTGTTGTCTTTTTTCTGCCTAAAAAACAAACAAACCATTTTCATCAGCACATAAACTGGTGATGACTTGAATTTTCCCCTTCTCAACACTCCTTGCAATCCATATAAACACCTTATGAATATGAATAAAGCATAGTAACATTTCCTAGATGGAGAAGATCAACATTCAGATTTCTTGGGAACACTTTCACAATAAGTGAGCTTAAAAAATGGTGTTTTGAAATAATATTGTCAGGAGTTAAGTGGGATAATGTTCCAATCAATGACACCATAGCTTAAAAACTTGGCTGTCACTCATTTCTTGGACATCACATATAATAATTATCTGCTTGATGTCTAATGACCAAATTGAAACAATACTTGCTCTTTAACCTTTAACTCTACGGTAGAGAATTAACTCTCATCTCAAGCATGATAATAAACACTAATACCCTTCAGCAATAAACCACAGGGGCATAGCTAAAATTTTTGTACAAAGAGGTACACACAATTTTACAAATCCCCCTCGCCACATCCTTAAAGCCCAAATCTTTTTCAGCTTTCTTGATTAAAGGAGAGGTTATGTTGTAAGCTGAAACATTATTAAACTGTATAGGAAATGACATATCATATGTATCAAAAATCATAAATTGGTTGTCATTATTTTATTACACCAACAAGCTACTATCTTGTTTAACAAATTGTTTTACACTAACAAAAGCACTCTACATTTGCATTATTGTGCCCTACTTCATCTACTGCATCTCAGTCATCCCACTCATCTCAGTGATTGTTGTCACCCCAGCAGTACCAGTCATCACAGTCATCCCAGTCATCCTAATCATCCAATTCATACCAGTCATCCTGGTCATCCCAGTCATCTAAGTCATCCTTAATAGTCATCCCAGTTATCCCAGTCATTCAGTTCATCCTAATCATGCTAGTCATCCTACACATCCTGGTCATCCCAGTCATCCTAGTTACCCCAGTCATTCCAGCCATCACAGTAATCACAGTCATCCCAGTCAACCTAGTGAACCCAGATATCCCAATCTTCCTAGTCATCAAAGTCATCACAATCATCTTGGTCATCCCAGTTATCATAGTAAACCCTATTATACTATAGTCATCGTAGTCATCCCAGACATCCACGTCATTCTCGTCTTCCCAGTCATCCTAGCCATCCCTGTTGTCCAAGAGTAATCCTAGTTATTCCAGTTATACCAGTCATCATGGTCATCCAAGTTATCCTAGTAATGCTAGTCGTCCTAGTTATCCCAGTCACTCCAGCCATCACAGTCATCCTAGTCATCTTATTTTTTAGTCATCCCAGTCATCCAAGTTGTTCATGTCATCCCAGTTATCCTCGTCATCCAAATCAACCAAATCATCCTAGTACCCAGTACTCAAGTCATCCCACACATCACAGTCACCCTATTCATCAAAGTCATCTTAGTCATTTCAGTCAATCAAGTTACAATGTAATATATCAGTCACCCTAGTCATCCAATTCATCTCAGTCATCCCATTAATCCTGGTCATCCCAGTCATCCTAATTATCTCAGACATCCAGCCATCCTAGTCATAATTATGAGTCATCCCCATCATCCTCGTTATCCAAGTGATAACAGTCACCACAGTCATCCCAGTTTAAAGTCATCATAGTTATTCCAGTTATCCCAGTCATACTAGTCATCCTACATATAGTTATCCCAGTCCACCTTTTCATCCTAGTCATCCCAGCCATCACAGTCATTCCAGTCACCCTGGTCATTCCAGCTATTTTAGTAATCACAGACAACCTGCAGTACCGCTCAAAAGTAAGTTACCACCCTCTCATGAGACACAAATTGCATCACTCGCTATGCGATTCCTGTAACGCAGGATGCGATTGTCGTAGTGCGCGATGGCCTAAAAACTGTACGTATCATGCCCAAAATTCTTCAGCAATTTCAAGAATCAATCGTAAAGCTTTACTGTGACTGACACACAAACAGATTTTTACCTCTGCTACCTTTGGACTGTTGCATATAATTCGCTTTGTAAATGATTGGTATAGTATTTGTGTAAAACACTTCTAATAAAGTCACTTTATGACCACTGTGCCATCTTGAAAACCTACCTTATTTAAAAAAAAGTTTGAGATGATAGCTTTCCTTGTAACTGCTGGCAGGTTTTGTTAACATTTCAAGCTGAAATAAATCATAGACTGATCGACAACGCTTCCAAAAACACTGTCATAGCTTTTGGTTTTTTTTGGACAAATGGATGTGCCAGCAAAGACTACTAGAAGAAATCTACATTGGATATTTTAAAACCTATCAGTTCATGGAGCTGCTTTTAAAGTTTGAGCCAGTAAGTTCATAGAAGTGCCGAAAACAGTACCTTTTCATAGGTATAGTATGCAAATACGACTCAGTACCTGAGAAGTAGGTTTTAAATTACAAATGTTTTGACACAATGCAAATTTGTGACATGCTGTCACGCAAAAATTGTAGCTTGTGTACAGCCCACCCCCTCCCCTCAGAAAAAAACAATCGGAGAAGGGGCGCCTATGTTTCACCGTTGCCTGTTGCGTACAGTCAAACCTCTTTAATACAGATATCAAAGGGACAGAACCAAGTGTCTGTTTTACAGCGATGTCCGTATTGTAGAGGTAGGGAATGTTTGATTTTTGGCATTTCTGGAACCAAACAAACTGTCCGTAAATATAGAGAGGTGTCCGTATTATAGAGGTGTCTAAAAGTAGAGGTTAGACTGTATGGGACTAATTTTGCATAAATTAGAAAAAATAGTTTTCACTGACCAAAATTTCCATAGCTCATGTTTCATGTCATTCCAATTCTCAAAATACCAGTGCACATGACTTATTTCCATCAAGCAATTGAGAGAGTGAGACATTCTTAAAATGACCTTACTCTATATAATAAGCAAGAAAAATGTTCTTACAATCCCTTTTCATTCAGTACCCTTAACTTGTATAGTTTACCCTATAGTTCCATGAAGCCTATAGTTTATAAGGCCCCGGCCTTAAGCTTTTTAATATGGCTATAAAAGAACCTTTCAATGAAGATTTTAGTTTCTTTTCTTTTCTCCGAAATCCCTGGATCTGAATAGCTACATACATGTACATATAGTTGTCTGTGAATGTGATAAGTGAATGATATTTGTGAATGATATGCCTTTACTTTTGAACAACTCCACCACGGATATAATTTATATGCTGACAATACCACCCTGTCTTTTAAAGCAAACTGGAATAATATCACTTCTTTAACTCAGGCTCTTTCTAATGACTTGGAGAATATTGAGAAATGGTCAACCAAAGCATTAGTTGATTACGGGAAAAAGGTTACAACATAAGCTTTGTGTGGAAAAGAGCAAGCATACAACTACGCCTTAATTAATGCCACAAATATCAACCAAATATCGCATCAATCAATAATCAATCAATCAATCAATCAACCAACTGTATTGGTACATCCAATTAAAATGGGTTTTCACATACCAATTACAATAAAATCTAATATGAAAAATAGAAATCTAAAATAAACATTTGAAAGTGATAAAACATTACCATATTATTTAGAAAATATAAAATATGCATAATTACACCTATTGAGTGTCAATGGCTTAAAAACTTGTCAAGTGCACGTCCTTTAATTGCATTCTTAAAAACATTAAATGACTCTATGTTTGCTAAACTTTCTGGAAGGTCATTCCAGAGCTGAACAGCCCTATATGAGAAAGATCGCTGACCTGTTGCTGATCTAAAAGATGGTATATGAAGTTTATCTTTATTCCTAGTATTTCTAGTACGCACCTGGCTTCTTGTCGAAAACTTATTACACAAGGATGGTGTGGCTAATCCCATTATACATTTGAAAGCCACTAAAATGTCTCTAACCTCCAGTTGCTTAGCAACTGGCAACCAGTGGAGTTCCTTTAACATCGGGGTGATGTGCTCATACTTTCTTGTGCCAGTCACAATTCGTGCCACAAAATTCTGAACTTTTGGAAACCTAGCAATGTTCTTTTTTGTTGTACTAGACCACATGGACAAACAATAGAAAAGCTTGCTGAACACTAATGAATTTATGATGGTCATGAGCGTAGACCTATCAAACAAATGTTTACAAGTTACTGGGTTTATATGTAATCATTGATAAAGATCTTAGCTTTGAAACACACAAATATAGATGAATTATGTACAAGAAACTGTCAAAACGACTTGAAATCTTGAGGCTTATTAGTCCTTATCTCAAGCAAAGCCACAATTCTTATCTAACTCACTGTTGTAAAGCAAGTCATGTTGTACCTACATCCAATCGGGTAATCTTGCAGTACGTCATTGCTAGAAACAGTCTTACAAGATGCAGAAGAAAGCTGCACACATTATATTGGACGCCGAATTTAGGACAACATGCACATTAACAATGTTTAATGAACTTAACTGTATAAAATTCCAAATTTTTATTGGTTGATTGTCTAAACATTCACATAATTATGTATAATTATGAAAAATTTTAGCAGGATTATCGCTTGATATTCAGCGGATCGCATCCCTGGCATTCTTTTGTTTAGTTCAAACATTTCGACAAGCTTAATCTTTATCTTAAACAGCAAAATTGCCCTTGTCTTCGAAACTTTAATGCTAAATTGAACTGCAAATGAAGAATCATTTCGGAGAGTTGGTAGGTTTTTCATTTAGAGCTGCTTTGTGGTTTCGGCGGCTGGTGATTTTTGTTTACACGAAGTTTTCTGAGATCAATGTTATAATTCGACCTTCTTGCTATTTTTACCGTCGAGTGTAACCTAGTGTAGTCACCTCTGTCAATTTAGCCTTCATGTACATCCCACTGGTCCTAGTCATTCCTGTCATTCCAGTCACTCTAGTCACCTCAGCCTCAACCCAGTCATTGCAGTCATTCCAGTCACCCTAGTCTGCATCCTAGTAATACCAGTCCTCCCAGTCACCCTAGTCATCCTAGTCATTGTAGTCTCCCCAGTCACCTCAGTCCTCTCAGGCATATTTATTTGCTTTTCTTTATCATTATAGTTTTTTTATTGTACTACAAATCATTTCAGTACTTTCATTTTGTTTAGTTATGTACATGCGTAGCATCTGAACAGGTTGCTACGCCCCCGAAAAAATTACAACAAGTCTCAAGAAATTATTTCAATGTATGAAGAACAACTGTCAGGAACGATGTAATGTAAAACTTACATTTTGATTCTCTCTTCTCTATGTTACTCTTTAGGGTAACAACTGTCAGCTGTCAGTCTGTTACACTGGAGACTTAAGACTGCAACAAAAAAAAAAGTCATTTAAAGAACTGAAAATCAAGGAGTCACAGCCACGTGTAAGCTATAAAGGGATTGAAAAAGAAGAAGGGAGATAGTGGTGAATGGAATAAGAGAACTGACCAGTCAGCTGAAGTCCTAGACTTCACAACAATAGTCATGTCAAAGGGTTTGACTTCTCCAGCCCAAACCAACACTAAAAAGTAATTATTTAAATGAAGTCTAAATGGCAGTTTAAGAGACTCAGTAAGAATTTAGATCTGTTTAGAGGGTGTTCATTTTAAGTATATAACTCTCTCTCTAGTCTAGGCTGTACTAGCCTTCTTGATGCTATTAACAGCAAACAATGCTTGGAGATTAGGGTTGGACAAAGTTAAAATGATTTACATGTACAGGGTTGTTTGACGAACACTGTCTTAAATCTGTTCTAATAACTGGGCCTTAGAAATAACTGCTTTTTTGCAGACATCTGCAAATGGTTAGATGCTTTAACCGATCTGACTCTTTTTAGGCAAAAATGAACAACTAAGTGGCTAACTAGGTACCTAACAATCTCTGGTAATGACCAGCCCAGGTGTTTATCTTTTCAGAACTATGGAATGGGTAGAGAGGGGAGGGCACCTCACCTTAGACCTTAGAATCTTGCCTGTTTTCATTTTCATTGGGCTGAGGTCTGTGCACAGAAAGACTAGCAAATGAACGAAACAGGAGAACAAAGGAGAAGGAAAGAGGAAATGGAGAAGGGGAGGCATGAGAGGGAGAATATTGGTGAGAGGATAAAACAAGACAGGCATCAAAAGGTATAAGGTTGAGCTAGGATGGATAGAAGTGGTACAGACAATGCAACGTCGACATGAGTGAGGCGGCATTGAACAGTGGGATAATAAAAATGAAACAAGGAAATGGTAAAAAGGTGGTACAGGTGATAATGAATCTAACAAAATAGAAGAAAAATAGAACAAAATGGGCAAACAACAAGGGCAAATAAGTGGTGCATGGAATATGACAATTAAAACAAAATTGAGAAGGGAAACAAGGTAAAATAGAAAGAGGGGAGTACAATGTACTAGTCACAGGAAGATATTAATGGAAACAATTAACAAAGCCAGGAAAGAAGAGCAATAAGGGGGCAGGGGATGCGGAGTGGTATATTAGAGAAAGCAAAGGTTTAACAAGCCGTTGAATGAAAATTAAATGGCTACAAGATAGTGGAAGAGGAACAATGTGAGTGGCATACACAGAGATAAAAGAACAGGCAAAATGAATAATAGAAACAAAAGACACAAAGGGGAGGATGAAGGGAGACAAGGGAGTAGCATAGAGAAAGGGGGCCCTGACACATAAATTCACTGAAATAATAGTAATACAGTGGAAGCTCTCTTCATGGACACTCTCTTAATTGGACAGGCACGGTTCTACTTATGGCCGCCTTTACAAAAATGATGTTTCAACTCCCATAAAAATTCTGTATTTTTACATTCCCATAAGCGGACAATCTCCGTGCCAGGCAGCTGTGGACACTTTTAGGGTGTACGAGTTAGATTTTAACTTTGTTTTAGGCTCCTGTGAGCTGACACTTGAAAATCAATGAAATCTTATTTGCCTCTGAATCTTGCTTTTTAATGCGTCAACTTTATAACACTGTTTGTCACAATGACTATATGTCAGTCTCGGTGTTTTTTTATCTTCACATATACACCCAGAACTTTACACTTCAAAACTCCACTTGAATTTCATGCCTGTGACTGAATTACAACATTGTCAGAACAACAGTATAGCCAAACACACTAACTAACAGTTTTTTTGAATTTTTAACCTGCATAGCAAGCGTTTCCGCACGAGTTCGTCAAGAACGTTGGGACGAGAGCAAAAAAAAGAAGAATGATGGGGGAGGGGGAGGGGAGAGAAGGAAACGCTTGCCTGCAAACTCCACGATTTTGAAAAACTGTGTTTGCCCATGAACGTAGCTTTTGATTGGCGCGTTGCTGGTAGTGTTGATTACCTAGCACTCGAAACATCAATCAAACCAGGTATGTTTTGTTTACCTGCATCGCAGATCTGGTCTGATCGTATCTGTGGTCGCAGATTACAAATGCTTTGGTCTGATATTTATTGGAATCATGTTTGTGCTAAGGTTTATCAGATCTGAGTATCTACGATCAAAAGTATAATTGGAGATCGAGCAGTGGAAACTAGTGAAGGCCAATTTATTGGGAATGACAAGCGTACCTGACTGGAAAAATTGGAGATAGCATGAAATAAATCAGAACATCATTACTAGACACTAGCTAGAGCTGCCATGGACAAGTGATTGGAAATTGAGCAGGATGTATTGAAGAGAACTTTTCGACACTGGCTAGCCTATATAAAGGAGCTGCTCTGCAAAACTTATAGGATAGCCAGCAGAGTGAATTGTTCTGGACAAATCATTTCTTTGTGACGTTTTGATAAGGTTGATAAAGCCACATAACATTTAAAATTTCACTTAACTGAAAAGCCCATCCCTCCCATAGCAAGTGCTGCATTGTTGCGCGAATGCGGTCGCTAAGCTTGAATATTCACGTCGTGTATTAAACCTGGTAGTTTGCGGTCATATCGAAGCGTAAAGGTCAACAGTGGTTGTTGATGAGCGAACAATTATTGTGCAGTTGCAATGGGTTTTGTGGAGCTAGCGAGTAAGAAGCAGGAGCACACGTTACCTGCAGATTAGCTGATGGCAATTTGGAGCAGATTCGTCAATTATTCTCGAATTTATAGCGCTTCGTGTGAAGGCGCGTGGAGATGGTCCGTTTGATTTGTGACGAGCCTTTAATTCTTCTTTAGTGGATAGTACCTACAATTGCAAAACTCAACAAAAGGCCACTTAAACCGGCCAGGAAAGACAAGGATACGTTCAGTTGAAGGTATCTTAGCTTTGTTTTGTTATATTTTGACTTTTGGACTATTTTAGTTCATGGGAGTTTCAACGACTCATCGCATTAATTTGTCCATGCAAATATTAATATATTCATTCAATGACACATACTACGTCTGGGCCGCCTGTGCTGAGAAACGTTCTTGTAGGCGGCCAGCTTCAGAAACCAAAACCTTTTTCATGTCCCAAGGGCGTCCCCATAGAGCTTCCACTGTAGTGATAGTAATGGCAACAAACAAAGAAAGGGAACAAGAGGGGAGAAGGAGAAGTGAGAAGTAAGAGAATATTAGTGAATGGAAAAATGGAAACAAAATACAAATTAAAGCAGAGAAGTTGACACATCTCTGCTTTTTGACAGATCTCACCAACAGGTCCATATTACAGTCAAACCTCTATTAAGCAGTCACCCTTAATTAGCCAGGTGACCACTTCATAGAGGTTTACTAAAATTAAGCCATAATGTGGCAGAAATTGACCTAGAGGGCAAAATTGATCACTCTTTTTACAACAACAGTGACAGCTCTAAATTTCCTTGTAAGCTTAAACCGTTACATCTCACCTGTACTTTGATTAAAATTCTCCATGCAGTGCAAGATCAGTGTTTTGTCACAGACTTGATCCTTTTTGTTCAAAATAAAGTACTTTCTTTTCATCACAGTTAAATGATCCACAAGTTAATAAACCACTGAACTGAAAGACCAATCCGCCTTCTTGCAGAATCCTTGCGCATTCCCTTATTCAATTTGAAGTTGAACAAAGGCGCAAAAAGGCGCCATCATCAGGCGCCATCTTGGTTTCCCCTGGTCCCAAGCTCCACTCGGTCGAAACTTGAGGAGATGGGAGGGGTGAGGTGACACGGTGAGGAGTTGCCAAGAAAAGTGAACAGTATTACAGAGGTGTAACAGCCTCCTTTACAGTCGATTTACCGGATTTAAAGATTTTCATTTATTTTTTTTCTTATCCCAGGTATGGAAAAACATAAAACTGGCATGTTACTACACAGGCATCCCAAGTCTATTCAATGTTGAAAGCAAGAACCAACATTACAAAAAAGAAGGACAAAACCTATTAAAGGATCTAATCAGCTATAAGTTAAAATATTGAACAAACGAAACAAGGCTGATTTTACATCCGGGAATATATATTTTTTGTTCAGGGGCGGATCTAGGGGGGGGGGAGGGTGCAGGGGGTGCGCACCCCCCCCCCCCCCCCCCCCGAGATGACCTGCGGTTTTCTAATACAACTGGTATTCTGCCAAAAAAAAAACTATGTGGTTTATTGGTGTTGAAGTACAGCAAGAGACGAGTGCACCCTCTCCTAAAAAAAATCCTGGATCCGCCCCTGTTGTTACCAATATTTCGGAAGGCAGGGCCTTCCTTCTTCAGGCCTAGGGTCTTACATACAATGATACGGGTTAAGCTTAGACGTTACAATTTAAAATAAAGGATAACGTGCAATATGGTACTAAAATAACATATGAAAATTTAAATAAGGAAACAGTGAACGTTGAAAGTATATGAAAACAAAAACAGTTGAATACGGGATATGAAAGAAATTTGAAATGTAAAAATAGTGTAAATACTCAAATGGAAGAAATAAAGAGTGTATTACATTTCATCATTCAAATGATCACTAATGGTTCAAGAGTTTTGCCTCTCTCGCTCGATGAGGTATGCTGCTCTAGCTTTTCGCACACTTTCTCTATTAGATTTAATGAGTTCTAGTGGAATAAGTGTGATGTCGTCAGCGGAGTGGTCATCAGTGAGAAAATGTTTTGAGACTGTGGTGGGTTTGGAGATATTAGATGGGTTGTCAACACGAAGTGGCGGCTCCAGTGGAGGGCCCCCCCCCTTATTTTAAGACAAAACTGAGGCCCGAAGGGCCGAAAAAAAATTTTGGAGACCGCCCCCCCACCCCCATTATCTAAGGGTCTGGATGACCGGGGTCCCACCCCCTTACCTCGACTGGATCTGGCACTAGTCTGCGGTGTCCGTTGAAACGGTCTTTAGCTCGTCGTTTAAGTCAAGTCAAGTCAAGTCAATTTTTATTTAAACTCACACAGAATATTAATTAACACAAATCAGTGCTTATAAATATAAAAATAAAAGATTGTGAAGAAGGAAAAGAAATTGTTCAATTTTAGTTTCATTGTGCATAGCCTGCGTGTCCCTAATCCCTCTCCCTTTTTCCCCTCCTCCCCATCTCCCTTTCTACGCCTGCTAGCCTGCAGGCTAATTGTGCAGAGTTTGGGACACCTCAATAGTTCGTAGAACTAACCGAGTAGGTGACCCAAAACCAGACTACGAGTGGAATGAATGTAGTGACAAAATAGTTGTTTTAGATAAAAAGTATTACTTCATCAATTAAATAGTAATTGATGATAATCTAATCACAAAACTTCAGGAATTAATAACGGTATTACGATCATCAATCATAGAATTCCTGATATTTTGACCTGAAAACTAGAAAACGGCCTGATTTTCTTAACATCAATAGGTAAAGAATTCCAAAGGTTGGTACCAGCGTAACAATACCATCTTCACCGATGTGCTGTTTAAAGCAGTGGTTGCATTGTACCATGTAAATGACATTTTTAGAGTTACAGTCGATGTGATGGGTGATAGGACAAGAAACCAGAAATTTAGTTAGCAACTATTAAAATTTGAGTAGCAACTTTTGGCATTCTAGTGAGCAACTTTCCAGCACTTTACGAGCACAACTGGGACAGGTCAAGATCTTTCTGCGCGCTTGTGAAGCATTAACGCTAACCAAGAAGCAGTTTAAGACTGTCAGTTAGTGCGGGCAAGAGACTATAAAGGGGACAGAGAGGGCATCCTCCATATACACCCTATTCCATAGGTAATTCGTCTCGAGTTATTTTTACCTCGCGCGAGGCGTGGATGTTTCGTGGAGGTTTCGCATGACCAAACGCCGTGCAAAACATGTCGGGCGAGAGGCAATGAAAGCGTAAAAAGATCGAGAGCATTCCTGAATATTGAAGCGAAATGAGTCGGCGCTCACCTTGGAAAAAGGAATCGCTGGACTCTTTGACAACCCGTGAAATCAGTTTAACTCGAAGTTGTCGTAACCTCAGTGCTTTAATAAAATGAGAAATTTCGTCGGTCTATTGAAACCGGTCGTTTGTACAATTAGGGAGTTTAAGATCCAACGACGCGGACGACAACTAGAACGTCAAAAAAACAATAGGTTTAATTAGCAAAACAACAACTTCGCACGTGCAACACACTTTTTTGTTCATTTCTTTCCCGTTTTTGCACGACTACGACGTGAAAATGCCTAATTTCGCGTTTTATGGAGGACGTAAATAAGCAACGACGAAATTTTATTTCTCTTTCTGAGCTTGAATATAGTCCCTTGAAATTCAGCTTTAGGAGGGTTCGCCTACAATTGACAAAGTAAGTGGGTAGGAATAATCGCTATAAAGACTGAAAAAAATAAACATCAAACCAGAAATTGCTCTCTTCAAACTGTAAATTGTAAATGATCCTGAGAGAATATTCAGTGTGTTAAGGATTTCCCTGCTCTACTGTTAGCTCTATACAAGAGAGGAAGGGCGATTCTTTTTTAATTTCGGTTTCGCTGACACAGCTTTCGCAGAAATCTCGCTGTAGTCGTTTTCGTCGACAAAAGGAATAGCAAAATCGCTCTCCGCGTCTTCCCCCATTTTGTTCTGCGTCATTTCGTGAAGGACGCGTGGCTCTCAGCGTGGGTCATCCACGCGGAACACATTCGCGCAATGTGATTGGCTGTTGTCTAATCCCCCTTGAGATCTGTGGTGTTAAAAATAACTCGAGACGAATTACCTATGGAATAGGGTGTATATGGGGGATGCCCTCTCTGTCCCCTTTATAGTCCCTTGGTGCGGGTCTATATTACATACTATGCAACTTGTTATGAAGGAAGGTCGAGAAACGAGAGAAAGGCCTCGGCAAAGCTTGGTACAAAAGACTTTTAAAGGCTACCCCTAGCAGACCCCTAGAGTTGGTCGTAGGTTACGAATAGTCCCGCCCATTTTTCCTCGGGAATAGTAGGGAGAGCGAAACGCGAGCGAGAAGGAAAATCACCCCACGCTAGAATGGCGAGACGCGAACCCCGCCGCGTCTCGCGTTTCTCGCGTGGGGTGATTTTCCTTCGCGCTCGCGTTTGGTTCGCTTTACTATCCCTGAGGAAAAAACCACTCGTAGTCTAAGTTGGTCCCTGCTTTTGTTTACGGCCAGGTGAGGAAGCCTCTAGGGAATTGTTGGGTTTCACGTTTCGCGTTTCGCGTTTCGCGTTTCACGTTTCGCGTAATAAACTTCTGAAGAGTCAGATCAAATAAACAAAAACACGCGTTTGTACTTCTTTTATTAGTTGACTCTCTAAAAAACGAATATCCTTCTGAGAAGGACACATACTATCTTTTGTTTTAACAGATTTCCTTGTTTTCATAAATATGCGGACCACTCCACCATAACTGCACCTGTGTGGAGGGACACGGACTGTTCGAGCGAGTTAGTGATGCAGTTATTAGAATGGTCAAAATTTATTTATTTATTTTATAAAAAACAACTGTATGACCTGTATCCTAGTAAGTGTAAAGAACTTGCCTTTATGAAAAAAGGCAATGCACAGATCTTTGATTGAGTAGCTGGAATACCTCAGGTCAAGGATCTTGTTTTACTGGGTGTTACTTTTCAGTCCGATACCAGATTTAATATTCATGTAAAAAATAAACTCAAAAAAGCAAACAAGTCTCTCCACGTGCTCAGGGCGCTTAGAAGAAAGGGGTACAATCAGAAAAAAATTGTTTACCTATTCAATTCTATTGTACTACCTAACATGTCATATGGGCTTGCGGTGTATAGAGTGGCTGAAGCTGAACTAACAATTGCAACGATCCAGCGTTTTTTGGATAGATATAAGAGGCGTAGGTACATCTCGCATAGCATTGATATACACGATCTTTTAGAAAGAAAAAGATAAAAAAATACGCATTAAGAGGACCATACGCTTTATGACATGTTGTCAGAGGTTAAGAACACTAGCCTGTTCCACCTTAGACGAAAATCAACAGTGAAACTTTAAGTAAACACGAAGCGTTGTATGTGATCTTTTGTAAACCGCCTAATTTTTAAATACGAGTTAGTTCTTTAATTTTATTAGATCTTAATTGCCAGTTCATGTACCTTAGCTTGCTTTTTACATTAACCATGAGTAACAATTTTGTAACACTGGGATAAGTATGTTTATCTTATCATGAATAAAGACCTCTTATTATTATTTCCTGTTAAAGGAGTTTCTTTTAGTGAGGGTTATATATTTTCATTTTTTAAATTCTTTGCGGTCGTTGTTACTTTGGCCTTCGCAAGAAACTCCTTTTGAGGGTGGGACATTTTCGCTTTTTTGTCTCTTTTCACAAAAGGGTGAAACAATATTCGTTACATAAGCAATATGCTTCTTCTAACATCTAACATTCAACCGCTTCTTCGCTTCTTCTTGTGTGTAATGCGTTCTGTATGCTCCTGCATTATGCTGTAAGTCTTGGATGTTTTTGTTCTTCTTCACTTACCCTTCTTGTATGCTTCTGATTTATTTATTTCATTTTTACTTATTTTTTATATTTGCTGTTTATTATTTTCTATTTTGGCATGCTTGCATGCTTTGTTTGTGAGTCAAGGTACTTTAATTCTCAGTTAATGGCATGTAATAGTTATTGAGTGAAGCCAGTGGAGCCCATAAATCCTTTGTTATATGTTTTTAAGGACAACAACAACAACACTCAATAGCCTTCCTAATGTTTTGTTCTCACCGTCCAATTTAAAAGTGGCATTCATTGATTTATCCTGAGACAATTTGTAAACAAAAAACAAAGAATCATGCACCGTCATGAAGCTGGTAACTTTAAAAGCAGCCTGACTATTGTTTTGATCCTTGATGTTTGCTAACAGTTCATAACCTCCTTTATACTATAATTTTAATATATTTTATAATATTTTTAATATATTATATTTAAAAATACAAGCGACTGACCCGAAAACCTCCTGCATCGTTATAAGCTCTAGGCATTAATTTTCATGTTTTTCTTCACCTTGAAAATTATCAAAAAACGGAAACATGTTAAGTTAAAATGTTTATACATTGTAACTAAAAAAGATAAGAGACATGAAAATAAAAGTTCTTTTTCGTGTTGAGACCTTTTGCAACCCTATAATGTAGCAGAACGACGCGCGTTGTTGGTTTTTGGTGATAAGTTTCTGATCTTTCGTTACCCCCTGATTCCCTGAGTCTCTGATTAGGCTTCCTCGGGTTGAATTTTTTGGATGACCCAGAGTTTCTTGGCAACGAAAGAGTTTCATAAAATCGGATTTACGTATGAACTACTCTCTCTCGCACGTAAATTACTCAGTGTTGTATCAACCATGAAATTTAGTAAACAAGTTCAACATATTACTTGATTTCATTAGGAAAGACTATTCTTTTGCTCTCAAAGATATTCCTCACAGCGAAAGTCACTAAACAATGGTTTTCCTCCTCTAGCTTTGATAAATATTTGTGCATTTAAAATGTGGATAAGATCACGCACTTGTGACGTAAGATGTTCATTAAAGTCACGTGGTTTTGCCAGCGTAATAAATACTCGTAGCAGGTTGTATTTTGTAGCATTTATATTTGGGTTTTACCACTTGGAAGTTCGTGAAAATGATTAAGAACGGAAAAAATTGTGCTGATCGAGTAGACTCGTATGTTTTGCAGTATAGATTGGACAGGGCTGAAGTGGTGGGTATGCTTTAAACAGTTACAAGAGATTATTGTAGCCGTTGAATTTTCCCGCGATATTGCCGAAGCATGGCTTTGTTTACCATTTTTGCCTTGCGGTCGGTTGTGTTGTTTCAGTTTTTATGTGCTTCGTTTTCAGCAAACTAGTAAGTTTAAGCCTTTAACTTGTATCTATTCAATGAGTTCGGAGTTACAAACCATTTCCGTCTGATTGCTCTCTGTGTTTCATTTGTAAGTTTCAACCGGCCCGCCAGCAGAGCGAAAGTAATACGGAATGTACTTTGACCGACCTTTTTATTGCCTAAAATTGGCTGCGAAATTCGTTTCAGTTGTGTTGAAATTGACGAAATTGTTTTTTTTGGGCTAGTTTGTAAGTTTCAGTTCTAGTATCACTGAGAAAAGGTTAAAGGGACGTCTTAAAACACGAGGGAAAAGCCATTGTAGCTACGACCTCCCCGACCTACACGTGTGGTTGTTAATTTCGTTAGTTAACTTGTACAGATTATTTAAAACTAAGTCGCTTTTAACAGTGTTTATTACACTTAACGTTTAGATTGGAAAGGATGTAGAAGTTGGGAATCTTCGTGAGATCACTGTTGTTTGTTTTCACCTATCATTCGCCAGATTCGCGGTTGTTTCCGTGTTACTGTTTAAGTAAATTTGCGGTTAGGCTTGTAGGACAAATGTGAGTTTTTTTTTCATCGTATTTCGACAGATGACGTTCGATTCGGCGAACAGTTTCTCACCAAATTCAATAACTAGATTTTAAACATAACACTTTAATAACACGCTGTAACATTTGTGTGACGCAAGATCTTTTTTATATCTTATTGCGTGGGCGAAGTGTGGGATGGGCAGGGGTGGACAAAGGGTTTGCAAGGGCAGTGAAGGGCAACTTCATTGTTTCGCACTTCCTGTTTTGAAAGTCCTACACGGACATTTTTTTCACACATAATGATTACGTTGACCTCTTGATATCCAAGTTACTTGAATGTTTTGTTGTTTTTCTTTTCCAACTGTTAGCTTGCTTTTACATTATTACATAATGTGCACATATTCATGTGATTCATGAAGTTTTTGATGTAACAATATTTCTTAATTTATTTCCTTTTCTTTTCTTGTCTCAAGTATATAAAATAATATTGTGGTTCAGTTTTATCCTTGGTTGAAATTTCTTACCTTCCTTTGTTTTTTTTTTTAACCAAAGAAAAAAAAAATTAACATATTCATGTCTGTTTTAATAAGTCAGTATGTCGTGCTGTTATAGTGTTGTTTTTAAGTCTTACATTATGCTTTAATGATTAACAATTAAGTGTAAATCAACCTCTCATATGCATCCATCACAACTTGAAGAGAGCAACGTAATTTGCTATCAGGCTTATATCTTTAAATTATAAGGAATTTAAATAAATTTGTACAAGTAAAGCAGAAGTTAGAGTTGAGCTGAAGTTAATGTAAATGTGTCTTTCTTTCATTGAAGATCAAAAGTGTTGGTCCTAAACTTGTACCATTCCTGAAGACAGTGTGTGTATACTTTGTGGCCTGGGTTCCCGAGTCTGAAAAACCAACAGTCTTCGCTGCGCTGCTCAAAATCTTACCAATCCTATGTCTGTGTGGTTTTGTCAGCCTTCAGGGAATAAGCCTGGAAAAGCAGCATGATTACAGCCGACGAATACTTCTGGGACTTATTTTTTCAGGGATCGGCGATATCTTCCTTGTGTGGAAAAACACATATTTTATCCATGGGATGATAGCATTTGGTATTGCACATATTTTGTACATAAGAGCATTTGGATTCCAGCCTTTCCAGCTCCGTAAATTGCCTGGGTTACTGTTGTGTTTGTTTCCAGGCCTCTTCATGTACTATGTATGCTACCCTGGCCTAAAAGGAAAACTTGTGATTGCTGTATTAATCTATGGTGTTGTTATCACCGGAATGCTATGGCGGGCAATTACCTCCGTGCAAAATCAGATTGAGGAAAATGGCTTATGTCGCTGGACCAAGATGAGTGCTTGCTTTGGTGCTACAATGTTCTATATTTCAGATAACCTCATTGCTTTGAACAAATTCTGTTTCCCCATACCGTACGCGAGAGCTCTGATCATGAGTACATACTATGCTGGACAGATGGGTATTGCGGTTTCAGCTTTTAACATTGAAGAGGAATACAATCTTAGAATGAAAAGCTGTAAAAAGCATGATTAATCACCAAACAACAGAATTTAAACTATGTATCCCATATCACAGAACCTTTTCAATTGTTGAAATGGTTCAATTTGCTTATTTTTAGTTCTAGGTAGTATCTATTAAATATTTCTTACGGTAAAATTTTGATCAGTCCCCTTCTTTATTTATAAAACAATGGGCATATATTGTGGACTGTGATTGGTCAAAAGCCTACTTTTATTATTAATACACATTTTATGAGTAAACTCATAAAATAACAAACCTTCCTATAACAACAATATAAAGAATAATTCCAACTTTTGTTCATTAAAGTTTGTATTAAAGTTTATTGTAACCCACTTGACAATGGTGATGTTAGTTTTTCCCTTGTTCCAAAACGCTTTGTGGTTTTATTATGCCAGGAAACCAATAGAAACTTTGGACCTTTGTTCAAACAATGAGTCCATTCTCCATTCCACAAAATAAAACAAAAATTATATAATAATATTCACCACTGTCGATGTTGGTTACGTACCGTAAACTTCTGAAAATAAGCCCCAGGGCTTATATTCGGAGGGGCTTATCTACAGAGGGAAATTTGTGTTTCAAAATCAATTGGGCTAGCCTTATAGTTTGAAGTAAAGTTACCATTTTGCTTTGTTTTACTTTGTATTTGAGGGCAAGCCACCTGGGGGCTCGGGGGCTTATATTTGGAAGGGCGATTTAACGGAGGGCTTTTTGCGTTACCGGTTTGGGTGGCTTATATTTGGAGGGGCTTATACATGGACGGGCTTATTTTCGGAATTTTTGCGGTATTTAAGTTATGTAATACAACATGGTGTATATACAGATGTATCATAGGGCGACAAGAGTTCACACTGAGCAGTAATCTTCAGTGTCAAGTGTGTGTGTTTTTGCTGCTCAGAGCTTTGTTGGTTTTTGTTTAGAACATTAGTGGGTCTCTGCAATATATACATAATAGTTTCTAGCAAAAAGAGCTTATGGCCAATTTTTTAAAAACTTTTTGGGAGTGTCAACAGGGTTGGTTTATGTAATCTATCAACGAGAATAAAATAGTCTCTGCTGAGTATTGTATTTTAAATTTGGTTGGGTTATTTTATTAGTCTTTGTACAGATTTCTGAGAAGGTACTTTTTCAAGATCATGCAGTATGCAAAGTTTTTCTGGAATATAATCATTCATTATTTTTCCTGGTGTTGTTATTTTGAAATTATTCCAGTTTGCTATTTTTAAATAATATTAAAAACAAGTGTGAAAATGCATCCTATTGTATTTTGCTCTATTTCTAGACTACTGATGTTGTACATGTATGTTATATTTATCTCGATGACATTCTGTTCATTATTTTATTTACTTATTTGAAATAAAATTGGTTTAAATGAAAAAGATAATGTTGAATTTTTTGTTTTATATGCATTGCAGCATGGTTCTTAACACTCTTCTCAATTTCACTCAACCTATCCTGTCCAGGAAACTGCTTCTCAATACTTTACAGTCAATATCTATAGGAATAGTAGCATGGGACCTCGCTAACAAATTCATCATATCATCGGCAAATGTCTAAGCCAAACTTTTCTAGTATCACTCCCCCAAAAGAGATGTTGAACACAAAGCGAAATATTCCAACATTGCTCACTAGTGAATGGAAAAACTTAAAAGCAGAAAAAGTAACAAGAAGTAAGGTTTGATAGAAATATTAGCCTTGAATTGATGTGAATATAGCTAACAAACTAATACTCGAAACATGATTCAAAGGGCATAAAAAATAGAGTCATACCCCTCTTAAGTGAATACCCAAAATGCAAATCGTGTGGTTAGTTAGTAGGGTGGATTTAGGGGTTTAGGGGTAACCCAAGGAGACTGTGGCGGCCCCTTTTTCTTTGAAATTTTGTATTATTTTCACAGAGTTCTGAGAAGAATAAAAATTATCTATATAGCTGGCAAGTGGGCAAGTTGTCCAGGCCACCCCTTTCCAAACCCCTTTTTGAACATTCTGGACCTGCCCCTGCAGATCTAGAGGGTCTCTGATGGGACTGCTGTAGCCGATCCCATGTCTACATCTTTGATGCAAGTCAGTGCGTACCATATCTGAGTTACAACATCAGGGAGAACCATGTTACTAAAAATCCCTGATGAACATTGGATATGGCTATAAGGACTTCAGCACCAGAAGAGTTCACATGCATTTGACAAAGTAAGCGAGTTGGAAGTGGCGTTTTCGTGGCCGTTGCTGTCATGGTATCTTAAAATCCATGCTGGGCCATCATGGTGGTCATCATTGAGGTCATTATGGTTTTGTTATTACTGTTGTGGTTATCCTGGTCATCATTTTAATTTTTGTGGTTACCATTGTCTTTGTGGTTGCTACTGCAGTCGCAGTGGTCAGTGTGGTCACAGATGTGATTGTTTTGGTCATGGTGGACAATTGTTTGTGTGAATCATTATCGGTAATATCAATGTGGACACCATTGCGGTGTGGTTGTTGCTAATAAGATGATTATAAACAAAGGACTTATTGACGAGATCAAGCAATACTAACTACGAGAAAACGACTGGATGAACTGACAATTTGACTAACAATAGACGACTGTTTAACTGTGAAAATAGACGGATCGAAACGCACCAATCACTGATTACGAGTCTTCATAGCCAATAACATCACGGCTTAACTGATAGACGACCAATAACATCGCGATGTAATTGACCAATCAGATCAATAACCAGAGTATAATACCATCAACTGACCTGATACAACTCACTTTGACTCTGAAGATGACTACCGCACAGGTTGTCGAAACGTCAGTCACTGTCAACAACAACAGTCCTATTCAGGACTACGTTCACCCGGACGATCAAACTCAACCTACTTTTGAAGATGATTATTGTTGCTGTCATGGTAGTGGTTCTCCTAGTCCTTGCGGTTGCTGCCATGGATGATGTGTTTGCCAGCGACTGTTCTGATTATTCTGGTTACTGTTGAGGTCATCGTAGTTGCCATCATGGTCCTTGTGGTAACTGTCACAGCTCTGTTGGCTATCCTAGTCATTACAGCCACTACTGAGGTCATTGTGCTCATCCTGGTTATTGAGGTCATTGCAATGGCTGTCTTGATGATCACTTTCATGACCCGTGTTGCCATTGCCACAGTCATCAAGGTTGTGGTGGTGGTCATCATGGTTGTCATGGTCACTGACTTTGAGGTTGCTCTCATTGTGGTCAGCCTGGTCCTTGTGGAACCTGTTGTGGTCGATGTGGTTGCTGTAATGGTCATTGTGGTTTTTGTTGTGGTCATTACAGCTGCCATCTTGGTTGTCGTGGACATAGTGGTCACCATTGTGAACATCATGGCTATTGTGATCACTCTTGTGGCCCTTGTTGTGACTTGCATTTTCACTGTTGTGGTCATTAAGCCATACAGTAATAACTTTGGTGTTTGGTATGGCAGTGGCCTACGAGAAATGGTCACACATGAATGTGTGACAGTAGCATCCATGAAGGGCAAAAAAGATCATGGTAAATGCTGCTGAAAAACAACAGTGACCGCATTGGGATCAATAATTTCTGACAAAAAAGCAAACAACCCATTTTGACCAAGAGTGTTTATTAAAGACTACTGCTGTGAAATATATTTACAGGGGTTAAGAGATAGTTTTAACAAAGTCTGTAGAAGTCTTCCATTTGCCAGGAGGGAAGCATATTCTATGCATCATCAGCGTTGTATAACATTTTCCACATACCAATTCTCTATACAACTCTCCATACCTTTCCTTAAAGGATTACATTAGTTGGGAGAATTTGTTTAAAGATAAATGCATTTTCCGTTAGGAGATCAACTTGATTATAAAACTGATACTGAAGCTATGAATATATGGAAATCGTATATGAGAAATGCGGGGTGAAGATTTCACCAAAAGAAGGAGATCATCGCAGTTATAGACGCAACTTATAGTCGCGAAAAGAAAGTCTGAAAAAAAAAATTCAGGCTTTCTTTTCGCAACTGCAAAAGTTGCGTCTACACCTGCGATGATCTTTTTTCGTATAAATAACTGATTCTGTTAAGAGCAAATTGTGGTTTGTCACTATTGGGACAACAAGGATTAAAGGTTCAGTGCCTTAGTATGATTCAAACTCCAAGATCAGAGAGGAAATTGTTAGTTATTGTCAAAGGAATGCCGATCATTAAATTGGGGTTGTCAAAATTGCTCACATCAAATGTTCATCAAAAACGGTCTTGCCCTCAGACTGCAGAAGGGGGCTGATGTGAAAAAGACTAAGTCAGAGGGACACTAAGGGCCAAATATTTAAACGAAGTCTAACTTAAGCCGCGGTTTAATGAACCTTTGAACCTCCAGGCTCCGGTTGTTCAAACGTTGGATAGCGCTATCCACCGGAAAAATCACAATAAATGATGTTTAGATAAAATCGTTGCGCAAATTGAAAATGACTTAGAACTACGTTTAAATATTTTGCCCTAAGTGACTACAAATACCGACTAGATACCTCTTTGTATTCTAGTAACCGTACGGAGTTATAATGACACCTCAGATGTTAAAACAGAGATCAATATCGCTAATTGCAATCCTGGGTAAGGATGTCACCACTTTAAAGTCTAAAGCGTAAAGGGCCAATATTTTTTATTACACCTTGGTGGCGTCTGTGCAATTATAACGGTCAATTCTTGATTTTTTGTCCTTAATGTTGTTGTTGTTGTTTTTTTAGAGAGTGACACTGGCCTTCTTCATAAACCTCTTCCTTGAGCAAGCGCTAAGTCCTGGAAACTACTTGTTAGTCCTCATCTTCAGACTCGGATCTGCGGAAAGACACGACAAAGTTAAAGCACGCATCCATGGTTAACGGTCGTTTCAATACAAAGTCACTTCGAAACAAGTCGTTTCGATAGAAGTTTATTCAGTCGAGGTGTAAACAGTTTCACGCACTTGGCTTAAAGTACGAAGAATATTCACCCCAAATGTTTTTATGTCCGTGCAAACTATACTTGAAGTGATCGAAATTTTTATGTAATTTCAGTGCTTGAGGTCGTATCGAAAACGACCGGTTTCCGCATGAATCAGTTAATCAAGTAATCCCCCAGGGATTGCGCCAAAACATGAGGTGTTATCTGGCGTCATTCAGAGTAACAGAAAAATGTTCCTAACCACTTTCCTTCGGACAAGCACTGTATTGAATTTGGTTGTCCGAAACCCAAGAGTTCTTGTCCAAAAAGTTTAGCTCGAAACCCAAAAACAATCGGGCATTTAATGTTTTTAAAATCACATTATTACCCTTGTAAATTGTTTTTGACTTAAACCTAAAACGGAGCTCGTAAAAACAAATGAAATGATAGTGGAATGAAGAAGTTAAAAGGAATATTTAACCCTATTTTGTCTAGTATGAGGTTTGCTTTTATGACTTTTAAGATGAATTTTAATTCTACTGCAATTTAAAGACAATTTTCAACTGTTTCTTTCTTTTTTTTAAAATTAAAAATGTGCTTGTCCCACGGACAAGTCATGTCAAAGGTTTACATGTCCGAACTAAATTTCTACCTGTCCTGGACAATCGGACATAGGTTTGGGCGCACCCTGAGTCATTCCGAAAAACGTGCTGTCGAACGCCTACTTAAAAGGAGAAAACAAAATTGTACTCACGAGCTAATAAGTTTTTTGCTTTTCTTTTTAGGTGTCTCTTGACTTGTGGATGGCTGCTGATCATCATCATTATCATCTTGTGGTTTTTCTTCCTCCTCATCATTGATGTTTTCATCATCATCATCATCGTCGTCGTCACTCGACAGTAATCGTTTCCTTCCACTTTGTGGTTTTTCTTCTGCTTCTTCGTTACTGTCTTCCTTCTCTTCTTTTTCAATTTCCTCTTCATTCTCGCTTTTTCCTGCGTCAGATTTGCCACTCATGTCTTCGTCATCACTTCCCCTATGGAAGGTAAGAAGAACCGCGCTTGTTTGCCGTATACTCACTTTTAAAAAAAAACCGTGTTTTGGACCTGATGTCACAAATCTGTAGATGCCAGTCTGGCTGACCATACAGCAAAGAACACCCCTCCAATTAAAGAGAACGTTTATTTCTCTATTTCTGTCATCCATAACTGTAACTATTATTCTTTTTGTTTCACGGGGAATCAAATTTCATCTGTGGAGGCCTCTGTGGCCGAGCGGTTCCGGATCTGGAGGTCCGGGTTCAAGCCTCGCCCATCACGTTAGTTCAGTAGACAGGGAAACTTACTCCATTTTGTCTCTCTTCACCCAGGTGTATAAAAGATAACCGGCAACATACGCCTGGGGGTAACCCTGCGATGGACTAGAAACCTGTCCAGGGAGTGGGGGAGGGGTACCAATACTCCTAGACATGAACCGGTATTAGCTCCGGCCTTTTGGGCCTTTTGCTCGTGTGCGCCTTTACCTTTTTAAAGTTTTATCTGTTTCACTGTGGAAAGGTTACCGTTTATACATGCTCGAGTGTATTTAAGCAAAACACTTTCTTGTGAAATATTCCGTTTACTCGGACTGTAAGTACTTACATGTCAGCGATCTTGAGTTTCTCGGCCTCTGAATCTGACGAGTCCTCTGAAGAAGAAACGAACGCTTTGGATTTTACTTTAAGTCGCTGTTTTGCCCCCAGCTTCTCCTCGGCAGGTTTCTTCTCTTTTGGTTCAGTTTTCTGCTTACGGCTTCTGCAACAAAATATGATACATCATGGATTGTTACCAGTTAGTGTGGCTTGGTGGTAGTAAAAAATGGAATTTTGAACAAACCCTCGACATTAGAAATGTTAGGAGTCTAAACAGAACAACATGGAGAATACCAGTATTTCCTAAGTAGGTTGAGTATGATCGTCCGGGTGAACGTAGTCCTGAATAGGACTGTTGTTGTTGACAGTGACTGACGTTTCGGAGTCAAAGTTGCTACGATTTAAAAAATTGAACGATCACTTTGTTTAAAGGGCCTATGTCATGCTATTTGCTATCTTTTTCAAAAGCTAAAACGTTTTTCGTATCAACTGAATTTCACAAAAAATGACCCAGCTTCGTTTTTTAAGACTATATTTTGCCACTGAACTGTCTCCTGTCATCTGTTGGTAAGGATCGCAAAGATGGACATTGATTGAAAATTGAAAGTTTTCATGCTTTGCCTGCAACAATTATCATGGTTAGTGCTCCCTGGTGAAATTTGTTCAATATCTTCTTTATATATAGCTCGTCAAGAGCATTTTGTGTATGGGGTAAAGACTTCAGTACAGAATTAACTTAAAATAGCAATATCTTTGTGACATATCCCCTTTAAGAAAAGCGACATGAATTGCCAAATATATATTACATGTAGTGTCCCGCATTGTTGCTAAGCACTTACCTCTTTTTCTTTGGTGCATTTTCATCTCCTTCTTCCTTGACACGTCTTTTCCTCCTGTGAGGAAACAAAGTTGCAAAATAAGTTTTGACTGCTTTCAAGCTTGTATCCAAATCGATCATCAATGAGCAGAACACCAAACAAACAAACAAACAAACAAACAGAAATATCACTCTGTGTTTCACGTGCATATTAAAGCTGTTATCATAAGTAGGTGAAAAATGATCGTCTGGGTGAGCTGGTCCTGAATAAAACCGCTGTTAGTACCGGTGACTGAACATACGAAGCTGATAGTAACGAGTCCTGCACGCTTCGGTCCCACCAGGAACGCAAACTAAACACATTTTACAGGCGCTGCCTCAGACGTCAACTAAATATCAAGTGCCAGGACAGGGTGACCAATAAAGACGTCTTGGAAAAAGTAAACTTCTCATGTTTAAGCACAGATTAGTACGCTGGCTTGGTCAGGTTGTCCAAATGGACGATGACCGAATGCCAAAGAAGCTCCTTCACGAAAAGCTGTCTCAGGAAACTAGTCCCACAGGCAGACCACAGCTTGGCTTCAAGGATGTCTGCCAGAGAGATCTCAAACCCCTACAGATCAACACACAGACTGAGGAAGCCACAGCTTCCGACCGACAACATCGCAGACAGGCTGTAAAACCAAGGGCTCTGGCCCTTGCCAGAGGTTGTTGGTATTCATGTGCGCACTTGTTTCTGCTTGTATCTTGCCCACGCATTTTATGGGCGGTGCATTTACGCTTTATACAACAAAGAACAAAACAAGAAAACAACACTGAAAGAAAAGAAATAATGGCGACCAGAGAAAGAAACGAGACTTGCGTTTCAACTGACAACTGACATTTCCAGATCATTTTTCCGCAGTGGTTATGCAGTTTGTCCGTCAATACCATCGTAGTTGTGCCCAGTGGCTAAGAAACAAGTAACCAATTTCACAGTGATATAACAGCTTTAAAAGCTTTTCTTACCGTTTTTTTTCCTTCTTAACTTTCGGTTTCTTCACTTTTTTTCCTTCTTCATCCCCATCTTCAACTCCTTCATCGTCACTTTCTTCGTCATTACTGGCAACAAAATCATCAGCGGTCTTTTTCTGTGCATGCAAAGAAAACAGAAAACATGAGGAGAAATCTGAAACAACATAACACTTTCTACATGGGGACACAATTTACCATGAGCGTAGAGGGAGGTAAACGTGGTAAACATTGTTGTGAAATGTTTTAACAGATCCCTAATCTTTAGGTCTTGTAAAAGTCTAGTTTAGGGATAGGGAATCTGTTAATGCATTTCACAAAAATGTTTACCTCGTTTATACCTCTATGCCTGTGGTAAATTGTCCCCCTGCTAAGTGCTGAGTGTCGTTACACTCAATACACGAATAATAACACCGACCAATCACAGCACAAGAAGAAAATCCAATGAACCAATCAGAATTCAAAGAAAATAAGTGTAGCTGGCACGAAGCGCGGGAAAACTAGTGCATGTCACTGTTAGCTGTTTTTTAGATTGGCCTATCACAACACGGGAAGACAATCCAATGAATCAATCAGAGTTCAAAGAAAATAAGTGTACTCGAGCTGGCACGAAGCGCGGGAAAACTTGTGCGTGTCACTATTAGCTGTTTTTTAGATTGGCTTATTGCACCAACCAATCACAACACGGGAAGACAATCCAATGAAGCAATAAGAATTCAAAACAAATAATTGTAGCTGACATGAAGCGCGGGAAAAATTGTGCATGTCACTATAAGCTCTTTTTAAGATTGGCTTAGTGCCACAACGCCAACATGCAATGTAAAAGCAAACACAATAAAACCAGTCAAAACTGTCAAACAAAAACAGCCGATTAAACAGCTTCAAGTTTACCTTTCTTCCTTTCGACGGTTTCTCCTTGGGAGCTAATTCTTCAGGTGCAAACACCAACAGATTTTTTGTTGCTTCTTTGAATTGCTGACGTTTCTCAAGAAGTTCTTTCTCTTGTTGTTCTTTCTGTTCCCTTTTAAGTCTCTGAAAATAAGAACAGATCATGGCAGCAGCTCTTAAATATTGATCACCGTGAATTGTTTTCTTCACAAAAAATTGGTTTGGCTTTTCTTCGCACTTGAGTTGGTCTTCAATAAGTTGTGTTATCTAACCTCTTACCGTAGGTTAGCTAAAGGGGATGGTGGATGGGGAGAATTGTTTAAGACTGGAGTGGGGAAGGGGTATTCATCAAATGATTTGCTTAACCTTATGAAAAGATATTACTCGGATCATTAGATGACATTTCCGTCTCGAAGTTAATAAGAGCTATTCCCGTTCTTGTTCATATCGCACATGAGGGAATGAAAATATTATAACGGTACATTCATTATAAATGAACACTTATTCGGCCATATATTAGCGCACTTTGTAATTGAAATACCATTGAAGGAATTGAGGAAGGAGAAATAAATAAGGGTCTTACCTCCTCTTCTTCCCTTTTTTTCCTGAGAGCTTCTTTTTCCTCTTCCTGTTTCCGCCGCACTTGCTGTTCCTCCTCGTCCACCTTACGAGCACGTGACACATGGTACTGCGCCTGACTCAGCAAATCCGATGTGTGCCTGTGCAAAACAAACACAGTGTAAAACGAGAAACTGAGAGGGAACGAAGTAACCCTGACTATACAGCCGGGAGAACCTACGTTTCTCTTCTTTTAATATTGCGTCACACAGGGGGTAAAAATGACTCAAGAAAACTTTTACAACTTATATCAGCAAGTAAAAAAATGCAATTTGCGAGTCCAACAAAAAGGTATTATTTCTGTCTAAGATACAGTCAGAGGAGGAGGAGGAGGAGGAAGAGGGGGAGGAGGGCGGGGAGAGAGAGCGGAAAGAGACCCACAACCTTGTCTTAACAACCTATTAAAGTTTTTTGACTAAAAAGAACTGAATCAAAACTGGATATCCTGGGGATCAGTTCTAGCCTCCCACAGTCCGAGTCGTTAACGCAGGAATGCGTGACGACGTTTGCGTGACGTGCGTCCGCGTGGAAGGCTATTTCTTAGCCGGATGCAGAGTTCTAGTGGTCCGCGTCAGACAGTTGTCTACCTTCAGGGCTGTCACCAAGATTTCAAGTTGCAGGGTAAATACAAGTTGGAAGGGAATTAAACAGCTAGGGATTTCTTATGGTTCTATTTTTCTTCTATTTTCCCATGAAAGTAGCCGGGGGCCACGTTCATAGTAGCCGGGGGAAATCCCCGACCCCCGCCTCTTAACAACAGCCCTGTATCTTATACTGAGAAAGTATTGTCACTCGTAGGCAGCTTGGCGGCCTTGTCCAGTCAAAGACTAAAGCCTTCCTTAGCGAGTCCCCTCCTTAAAGGGGTGTGTGCTTTTTCCGAAAGTTTGGATTAACATTGCCCTCGAATGCATTAGTAAATAGCATAAAATGTTTGCACTTAAAAACACTGACAAATACCTGGCCTCTGACGCAGCCCAACTCAGGTCAAATTTCATACGATCACCATTATGACTCAGCCAAGTGAAGTTCCTGAAATACGACATCAAAACATGATTACCCCTTACAATATTCAAAAACTATTCTGACTCACTATTCTGATGATCCTCCACATCCTAGTAACCAATGTAGTCTGATTAGCAACGCACTATTTTCTCATAAATGACTGCCTTCAAATCTTATATTGTCATTTCAATTATGACCATTTTCCGAAAGTTCGCAAAAGCAAGGACGTCTCACTACAAAAACACTACTCTAAAATGGGATTGATTACATGACCGCGGCGTAGTCAACTAATAAATCCGGATTTCCCAAATAAACGCAACCTCGGGGCTGAAATCCTTTTTCGGATTTCGCGTTCGATCGCAAATCCGAAATCCGGATTTTAAAATCTAAATCCAGATTTCCCAATCGAACGCAACCCGAGATATATGTGTTCGGATTTTTTTTTTACCGTTCGATTGAGAAATCCGAAAAAGGGTTTGAAAAACTGTCCTTAAGAACAGCGGTATTGCACGCGCACGCATAATTAGCCAAAAGAAGACCGCTGTTCACGAGAATAGTTTTGCAAATCCTTTTTCGGATTTCACCATCGAACGGTACGTTCGCACTTTTTTGAGATCGATCTGGGATCGATCCAACCTGGATCGCTTCAGGAGGTGGTCTGAGATCGGTCCGAGATCGATCCACGCTATTCCGTGCTGAGTGAGAACGCAAACACGTCCTGAAAGCGATCTAGTTTTGTAGCCTTTTCTCTTTGAGAGTCACGCAAGCCAATCGCGCGTAAGGACTTTTTTTTGCAAGTCGCAAAAAATGCCTGCGAAAACATAAAAAAAGAGAGAGAGAACGGCGGAGACAGGCCAGAGCTCTTATCGCTGCTTAGGTTAACCGTCGGATTCAAGATAAAATAGACAAAAGTCACCGAAACGCAGACGTTTATACGGACATCGCAAAAGCTGTAAAGAAACAGGGGTTTTCCTGTACGTGACTGGAAGCACTGCTGAAATAAGTTCGATCGAAACATCTAAAAGCTGTGTCTATGAAACTCGGATTTACATCTCTTTTTCTCAACTAAGTGTCCAAGAATCGACGGTAGTGCTGAAGAATTTCCTCGATTTTTTGGAATTGAGCTTCTAGCCACTCAAACCAACAGCAAAAGCGGTGAAAATGTTTCGAAAATAATAGAGTCTGAGTCGTTGAAAAGTCTGAAGAGTTTGCGGTAAAAACTGACATTCAGCTGGAAAAAGACTGCAAATTATCCAATTTGTATAAAGTACCCTCCGTTTTTAACATTTTTTTTTTCATTTTGAAAACAAGTTAATTATAAAGTCATAGCGAAAAATCATGCACTTTTGTTATAACCGAACAATTCGGCTGAGGTAGGAAAATTTCTCTCGCATTAACAAGACAAATTACACAAGAAGACATTAGCTTAAATTTATTAGTAACAAAAACACTAAACAGCTGCATGGTCCCCTCAACTTGAAGCCTTAATGACCAGGCAGTACATGTAAGACTTCTTCCATTGTTCGTAATAAAATTAATATAAGCTTAACGAAGGATGACAGTCGTCTTCGCTATTAAAAGAGACTGATTTTCTGGATTTCGCCAAGCAAAACACAAACATCTTTTTAACGAATCCAAACCATACTCCACGTCTTCTTACGAACATCGAAGTTAACTTGAGGTGGACTTTAAGACTCTTTTACCTTTGTTTCTGCTTCGTTTCAACTGATCGTTAACGAATAAATAAGCACATTTTCACTGTCAGTTTTAAAAAAAGAATTTTCTCTCAAACTAGACTATTGTGGCGTGTTTGTAACCAGCCAATAGAAGCGTTTGTTTTTCTGTGCCGCGCGTTACGAGAATTTTGCAGTTAATCAATAAGAAAGCGATTTTCTCGGCTATGTGGTGCACTTGGGAAGTCTGGAGAGCACTCAATAAGCTATAGTTGCTTCTTTTGAGCTCTCCAAACTGCCTGCGTGCATCCCGTAACTCGATATACGCTCCCTAAGCATAAACCAACTCTTATTATTGAAAAGAAAAAAAGATTCCCGTGAAAGTCAGAAAACGCCCGAAAAAGAAAGCCGGGCGGTGTCACGCAACCCAACTCACGCGAGGCCAGAGGGTAAACAAACTGCTTAGACCTCCCAAGTTAGGAATTATTTGTCTAATTAGAAGGCGTCAGTGTGAACAGGTCCTCATACGTTCTCGAACCGATCTCAGTACCGATCTCAGATCGATCTCATTTAAGCGATCTTAGTATGAACGGGGCCTTAATTGCAATCCACCCTGAGGACTGATTTCTTGGACGTGAAATCCGTTCTCGGATCTCGCGTTCGATTGCAAAATCCGAAATCCGGATTTCCCAGTCGAACGGGTTATGGGCTCCTGGCGGCACTTCACTTCCAGTATGGAACCTCTAGATTATGCACGGTAAAATTCGATCAGGAACAAGGTCCAACCAAAATAGAGATTAATTTTTTTTGTGCGACATTGTCCAATGATTTCCTGTTATTGCAGCTTTACCACGATCACTTGGTAACCAAAACTAACTGAATTACATACAACTTCCCAAATTTGTCCCAGTTACCTTTGAGCTTGTTCCAGTTCTCTGACGGCACCAAGCACGACCTTAAGGGGGCTCTTTTCGGCTTTTAAAATGGCTGTCGCAAGGCGCTGTTGCACCAGGGAGATGTTAAACAACATGACAGTGTCATTTGGAGCAATATGGCGAGCCTTGAGTAACACTTGTTTACACTCTTTCATTTTTCCTGCTTTGAAATAAGCACGGGCCAGGTATAGCAACACTTCAACATTGTGATGCTTGAAGAACTTTCTCAGGCAGTTCTCGTACTGCAAGCGAATGATAAAACATCTGATGTGTCACTACACAACAACTTCACTTGTATTCAACTACATATGATCAAATAGACAAGAACTCAAAAGATCACAAATCACAAATCGAGAAAAAACGTTAGGGCTCCAGGCTTAAACTTTGGTACAAAAAAAAATCTATTTTTCTGACACACGTTCACACTTAGATGCAGTACAACAGTTTGCACCTTGTTTGACTATGGGTTAGCTGATGTATCATCTAAACCCGGGGAATCCTACAATCTAACCAGGCTAAATATACTGTTTACACTGAGACATAGTGTGAGCGTATTTTTTTTTTTGTTTGACTAGGGATTTGCTGAGAGGTAGGGTACACAAGAGTCTGTACATCAAGCCCCAGTAATTCAAAAGATGGATAAAGACCCCACTGGATAAATCACAATCTAGTGAATAAGGCAAATCATACTTTTTCTCTAGATAGTGATTTATCCCGAGGGTAACACTATCCAACCTTTGTAGAATCAGGGCCTGGATAGCCGCCACATACTGTTCACACTTAGAAACTACATTCTGGACTAGCTGAAAAGCAATCTGAAGACGAGTCCTACCATCTGGATAGCCGCCACATACTGCTTTTGCTCCACATAAATATGAGCCAGATTAAGCCAAACATCAGGAATGTCCGCAGTTGCTTCACGGACCTGTGAATACGATGTGAATAAGAAAAAGAAAAGAAAAGTCTAAGAGAAAACCTGAAATACTCAAAATTTAGAGTCATGGTGGTCATGAAAAGGGCTGTATATTGTGAAGTTGAAAATAGGATCTTCATAACCATAAAATTTGGCGAATTTTTTCATGAACTTCTGATCATTCGAGACGCTGTTATATCAAAAACTCGAGAGAGTGTTTGTCCTGATGCCCATATGCTGTAGTTACAACTCATCATTTCTTGTAATAATCATGACTATAACAAAATACTCAATTCTGATTGGCTATCAACTGTAGCAATTGAAAGTGGTTTTATTTTCACTTCTAGCAAAAAACTCTCAGAATAGCCCGTGCTTTAAGTTTAGAAAAGCTTAGAATATCTCAAATTTTCTTATGGTTATGATTAATTAGTAACAGAACTTTGTGTCGTCCAATTCGCTCTGTAATCAAATTGGACTCCCGGTATGCGGTCGTCTGATTTTGTTAATCATTCGTATAATAGAGAGGAGGAGGAGTCGTTACGTCACGTTGCCATGGTAGCAACATTTTTGGATGACAACAAACCAAAACGTCACTTACAAGTGGATTCGCACTGTATCAAACTTCATCGACCTTATTTAATTTCATTTAATTTGTCAAATGTTGGGGAAATTTTCTTGGTTAAATCCGAAGGGATCGTATGTAAGTTTGGAAAAAGGAAAACAAAATTTTTGTGTTGTGCGCACCTACTCCATAAAGCGGGCACGTGAAATGTTTTTTTGCTGTTCGCCGTCACCGTTGCAAAAACTCCCTATTGTTGTCATCCGGAAATTTTGCTACCCTGGTAACGTGACGTTACACTTCCCTCTATTACAGCCAAATTGGACTCCACTCAGTTCTTTTACCATTATTAATTACCTGAGAAAAAACATCGCGAGCCTCCCGTAAAAAGTTCTTATGAGCAAGAATACACCCTGAAGGAAAAAAAAACAGCTGCGTACAATCAACAACAATTTCTGACTTCCTAAGAGCTCTGTTGCCTGTAATAAATTATGGTCGATACCTTTTCAATTGCATGAATAGAGTTATATAGTATTTCGGTCCTAGAAGAATGATCATACATGTTGAGGTTGAGGAAATGCTCATTTATCAAAATACATTAGCCCATTAACGTTAGCCGACCTCATAAAAGTTTTAAAAGTTTTAAATTAAGTTGACTACCTATTTTTTTCAATTCAGAAAGCAGTTAATGCAATTTATCTTTAAATCAGTTTTTTTAGCTCCATATGACGTTGGAGTAAGAAAAGAAATTTGCTGTAAAAGATACTTAGATACTTTACGGGCACTCCGCGAAAAACATTTGAAAGGAATAATCAGTCCAAAAAAACATACCAGGATTAAAAACCCCAACTGGTGGGAGGCAACCACTTCGCCGAAGATTTGAACAATTGAGCCTTAACTAAATACTGCATTACATTCTGCGATATACGTATTTCTATTTAAGTGGGGAGTGTTGCAACTTCGTTAATAAAAGCAACGTACAAGCAACGAATCATGCACCACTAACCAATTCCATTCGCTGCATACAAATTTCTGGAATCATTTCTCAGCACTTGTTTATACAAAGCCAGTGCTCTGTCCTGATGTCTTTTCTCTTTGGATCTGTCTCGTGTAGGGGTGTGTAGTGTTTGTAGCCATACATTCCCTAGCGCCAATAGCGAATACGCATCGTTGGCTGTTGAAGGTTGCTTCAAGATTCGCTCAAATTTCTTCTGCCCAGGCCCCCACTCCTGCTTGGCCAAATGAAGATTCCCAATCAGTGACCACGCGTCTGGATGATCCTGTTGAACGGAAAACAGGCAAGGTGTAAAGTGGCTGACCAAGGGGCCTCAACTTTTTTTCATGACAAGTTGGAAGTGAAAAACAGAGTATTACTGGTAATAAACAAAGGTTACAGAGTGCGGGCGACAACGATCGAAGGTCAAAACGCTTTTATTCGTTCGCTGTGTTTTGCGTAAGTTTAAAGTGACAGTTAGTCAAAACACGCGTGATCAGATTGCGTTCTGTGCATTCCATTCATTCTCCGTGGAAGTCCAAACGAATGCTCGCTCCATACATGCAACGCATGCGCAATAACAACCTGGAGATAAGGATTGCGGGCTCCTCTTGTCGCCCGCAACAACTGCTTGCCATCATTGTCAAGTTTGAATTTAAAAAATCACGATTGTGTTCGAATAGCTCGAAATAGGAGAATGTCAAAAACTGTGGGAAAATATCAATAATAATGTGAAAAAGAATAAGCAAAACTATTAGCACTAAGTAATGATCACTGAGATTAAACAATTACAGTTGTAGTAGTTTGCACGAATGGGGTCGCACTTGAAAAATCAGAAATGTTTTCCATAAGGAATAAGCGACCACAACTGAAAACTCGCTCACCTCTTAAATTCATACTTGATACTGCTGGCTAGCAGTCATTCAAACATTATGTTTTGATCGAAAACCTTTCTTATTGAACGGTTTGATTAAAAAGGGTTGTTACTTAAAGGAAATAATAACATTTTTGGCTCTTACAATCCCCTTCTACAGAAACTCTAAGGAGAATGGGTACAAGCTTAGGGTGCAGTGATTTCTGGGATAGTTTGGGTGGACAAGCATCAGTTATGATTGGTCGATGGTATTCAAGGCATTCTTTATGAGATACTAAGCCTCATTCATTAATTGTTAATTATTATTCATTCAAAATATTTCCCCGATTCTGATTGGCTGAAGGCACACGCATAATTCACCATAACCAGCTACTGATGACCAGATTTGGAAGAATTTGCGTTTAATGCACCGATGACGTCAAAAGTGCAGCTTTCTTGTAGGTTAATGCAGCGTTAACCGAGAAGACCTGGGGACGCGGTTGAGTTGTTTTGGTTGTGAAAACAAAAATGGCAGACGTTTCACTCGTTCCAAGAGTAAGAACTAGGCGAAATAATAGGTAAAAACATGGCAAGAACACCAAGAAGACAACTCGGAGGGCGACATCTGCTATTTGGAGGATATTTGCGGAGCTGGACAAACCTAAACGTGCACTATCGAAGATGAACTTAACATCGATGGATCGACGGAGGTAAGCATGTTTTAGCTATGTTTTTACACTAGGAATCATTTTGAATGAATAATAAAACAATTATTGAATTCGGCTTTCGTATCATATGAAGAATTATGGAGATCTCGGAGGGTGTTATCCGCCTCAGCCTACGGCCTCGACGGATAACACCCTCCTCGATCTGCATAGTTCTTCATAAGATACTCAGCCTTATTCATTTATTGTTAAATAAGTACCGCTTGTCAACCCAAACCATCCCAGAAATTGTTGCGGCGAAAGCTTGTACCCATTCCCCTTGAAGTTTCTAGAATGGGGAATTCTCTGGGGGACGAGAGCAGCAGGGTTTGTCCTAATTTCACGAGTATACCATTTGATTACCTATTAATATTAAGGGTGACGAATTACGCTCACAATCGTGGATTTTTGACATGTTTATCCTGGATCGTATCAATCGACAACTCCACTCTCTCAAAAGGTTAAGAGGTTAAATTTGGCTTAACTTCAGATTTTTCTGAATTCTTCGACAAAATACCTGTTAGAATCCTTCTTGATGTGCTCTTTCGTGTGCTTAGGTTTTCTAGAGAGTCCTTTAATGCCCTGACATCTTAAAACTTCGTCTCCACCTTAGCACTGAGACGTACAGAAGGTTGCCATGGCAATTTTATAATTTCACTTGTGAAATTACAAATTAACGCTGAAATTTCGCGCCATAATCAACGAGAAATTCGTCACCAATGATACTACAATTCACAACTTTCACTTTTTGAGAGTATTTCAGAGGAAGGAAAGTTACAGAACCCGAGACAGACAATCCAACATGCAGTTTTAACATGACGCACTGTTTATCAACGAAACTTTTTAATCCCTGACCGCTCAGAGAATAAAGATATTTCTCTCAACTCTCTAATCATTGGTACACCAGTTAACCACAATGACGGAAATTTGCCCAGACGACTACCGTAAAACGGTCATGACGTCAGAAAACTTTTTGATTAAAGCACCACCACATTGTTCGTTGCTAAGTCTTTTTTCTCCCCACAACTGACAAAAAAAGCGAGTCTGGAAGCAAGATTGGTATAACAAACTGTATCTTGGTTAACAACTGTATCGCCCGGTGAAGGTGGGTGTCTGGAATGTCCAGCCACTAGATAGAGTTACGCCCCCATGGCTGGTAAACCCGCGCCTTCCAGCCATCAACCCCTACGCCAATGGGAGGAGGCACCTGTCATACTGATTTATCAGTGGAAAAATATAAGGAAGGGAGGGGTGGAGGTACACTGTAAATGCACAATCTAAAGGCCAAACGAAGCGAGTGTCCGCCGGGAAACGCTGTGCTAAGCACATGGGGCTGATGCAATCAAGGCTGACCGCTCTCGAGCCACCAAACTGACCGCTGAGCAACAACAAGAGATGGTGCTACTTGTTGTTAACTGCATTGAATCATAGAATACCTGATTAATTTGAAGGGCTTCCTTGAACCAATCAGATGCTTCGTAAATTTGTCCTCTGTCACGTGCCATGCAACCAAGTCGAAGATAGCCTAAACGGAAAAAAAAAAGGAATAAACATTAATATATAGATTTAGCCAGGGCTAAAAGCGAAGCTCCTATTAACTGAATTTATGATTTAAATCAAACAATAAGCTTGCAATTGTATTTTACAAATCAGTTAACTTTAGAGCACATTCATGTGACTTTTGAGGGAAAGGCTAAGTGATTTTAGAGAAAAATAATTTGCAAACAGTCCAAGCTAACAGTGAACTTAATCTTACATCGAGTTGATAGCCTTATATGTACACCCAAAAAATAGCAATCATCTTCGATCACATTCCGGAGCCATAATGGCTCTCGATCACTTACGAGATTAGGCCTGGAAAACAAATCAGGCCCAATTTTTTGCGTTCGACAAGTTTACAATTTATTTTACAAAATCTTGCCTGGAGACGTGCAAACCAACCTTTTATACTTTTTATACATCATCTGAGGTGAAACAGTACCATGAGGCACTGTTTTTATCATACAGACCTCCGACAGATCACAATTTTGCAATACAAATTTTAGTCATTCAACATTCAGGTCGATTGAAGCACGCGTGGGCTTTTACCGAAAACCGTTAAAAAAAATTCTAAAATCACCTATACGGCTTGCCGGTTCTCACTTTTGACAAGCGCCAAAGTCGACTTTTTAAATCAAGATTAATAGAGTTATACGCTTTAAAATGATAAAAAATTTATTACGTTTATTTCTTTGTTCAACGGTTTTACAACTATGTGTAATCTTCAAAAGCGTTTGATACACGCGGCATTTTGACTACTCCCGCAAGCGATGTTCGTGAGCGACTGAAAACAAACGGCACAGCGATTAAAATTGCAAAAGAGACTACTAACAATCGATAAAAGGATAATAATTCGGTGAAACATATACAGAGACAACAATTTTCATTCACGAAGACAAGTAAATAGTGTCTCTGAAAATCCTTGTTTATGTTTTAAGCCGGCTTCCCGGCGTTT